>NC_091348.1:7982997-8035497 GCF_038502225.1 Cherax quadricarinatus
TTTCATTTTATAAATCGTCTCTGTTATTTTGCAGTTGAAAAATAAAAAAGATCAAAGCAATAAACAAATAATTCACCAGAAACCCCTCACTTAGGGGAGAAACCATCTGACAACGTTTCGGTCAGTCGCGGACCATTCCCAATGGTCCATTATTATTATTATAATTATGGGGGAGCGCTAAACCTGTAGGATTATACAGCGCATGTGGGGGGATGGGAGGTATTCAGACTCAATTCAGGGAACTGGAGCACAGATCCAATTCCCTAGATCAAGAGCCCCTCACCAGCATCAAGGAACCTCCCTTGAGGGGGTCAATGGTCCAGCACGGACCGAAACGTGGTCATAAGGTTCCTCTCGTACGTACGAGTTCTTGGTGAACTGCAATTAAAACTGTGTTTGCCATCACTCGGTTACAACACTGACCTCGATACACGACAGATTTATGCCCTAATATTTTTATAGTTTGGCGTGTCCTCGTTGCCTTTATACCTGAGTGTCGGCAGCGTCGCATGGCTACACACCCACACTTATGTTAGTGCTGTAAAGAACTTAATATCACACTTAGAAGTACGCTACAGAAGCCATTAACTATTGGCAGACAACAGGTGTTGAGTTTAGTCACTCCACCTTACATCATTGCCACCACCACCACCATTGTTGACGGGACGCACGACGCTGTCATGTATATGTCGTGCCGAATAGGTAAAACTGGTCAATTAGAAAGAACTCGTTTAAAATTAAGTCCTTTCTAAAATTTTCTCTCTTACATTTAAAAATATATTTTTTTCATTTATGTTAATGTAAAAATTAATAGTTTTGTACCAAAAGAACCTTAAAAAACTTACCTAACCTTATTATAACAAGCTCAATTTAATTTAGTCTAATCCAACTAAGTATATTTTAGATAAGTTTACAACAATTTAATAATAAACAAACAATTAATTTTTTTTTTCGTTAGGGTCAGAATGATGTTTGCAAAATTATTGCATACACAATTTTTCGCTTGCATTATTCGGCAACAAGAACGTTGCTATTGAAGCCAAAATCGCAAGTTGTACCTATTCGGCACGACATACACAGAGACATACAGTATACCTCATCAAAACTGCATCTAAAATATAAGATAAGTGCCAGGGTTAACTTAACAGTTTACATTGGGCTTTTCTGGTGTAGATTTATGTCACTGCATTATACTAAGTTCAACTTGCCGAATTTGCTTCACAGGTAATGATAGTGTTGTCAAAGCCGAGTATACATGCAGCGATCAGAATCATGCAACAATGGCTGGTGGTGATACACTGGTTCTTTTTCCTCGGCAGGAAAGAGAACAAGTGTTTCCTTCATCTTTTTTTTCAGTTACATGTTGACCTGCTACAGGAGCTTTTGGACATATTATCAAGGCCTTCTTCTGGCTTACCGGTCCAATTCCTGAAATTTTAAAGCCCACTTGATGTAGATTTTTTTTTTTTGGCAGTACTGCCTGGTGAGGTGACCTTGTGTGTGAGACACTCTTAGTGCCTTGATCTTGGTGAAGAGACCTTAATGAAATTCAGTGGCACTGCCCGCTTCCTTGGGTCGAACCTGATTATTTGCCATCTCCAGACGCTGCATGAGCTCAACTGGTTTAATGCTTCAACATGAATGCAATAATAACTGGGAGTGACATACAGCACTTCATAAGTGGAGCAAGGTAGAGTTGTGTGCGAGGGTCAGGAACAGTCAGCTTGGCAGAACACGTGGGTGCAACAACAGTCTGTTTGGGCGACGTTTCTCTCGAAATAGAGTTCTACTTAGAGGAAAGTGTTCACCCAATAGGACCTTGATCTTCTAAACGTATCTTTTTCTTCAGCGTCGTGGGTGTGTACACGTTCGTCCGCAGGTGATGATATATCTTTATTTCTACAAGTACATGTACAAGGTATACAGTCCTAGCTGACATCAATGACATACTACTATATAGAAAGCCGCTTGTTATGTTGAGCATTTCGGGCATATTAGGTCAATTTTGTCCCAGGATGCGACCCACACCAGTCGACTAACACCTAGGTACCCATTTTACTAATGGGTAGCATAGACAATCGGTGTAAGGAAACACACCCAATGTTTCTACCCTCGCCGGGAATCGAACCCGGACCCTCGCCATGTGAAGCGAGAGCTTTAGCCACCAGACCACAGGGCACCGTAACGGTGGTGAAGTTAGCAACGAGGACTGGTGGGTGAGATGTTAATGGTAGGTTGTGTCAGATGGCTTGCAGTGATGCTGTCTTGTATGTCTGTGTAATGTATCCTGTGTGTGTTGTCACGTGTTTATACATGCTATTGGTGTGTGTGTGTGTGTGTGTGTGTGTGTGTGTGTGTGTGTGTGTGTGTGTGTGTGTGTGTGTGTGTGTGTGCGTGCGCGCGCGCATGCATGTATGTACAGTGGCGGACCTACATTTTTGCGGCCCTGAAGCTTGAAGTGTTGAGGGGTCACCATGGTAACCAGCAACAGCATCCTACATGATAAATGGTCCAAGTCGGACGGAAACGTCGTCATAAGCTCATCTCTTCTATGTGCGGGTTATTTATGTACAACCTACATGATACTTTAATAACCTTTTAATTTTTATTTTAACAATTATTTTATATTGAATTATACTATATATAAAAAAAAAAAACTCATACAGTAGACCCAAAATTTTTAAGCAATATGGACTAAAGTGGCTTCTGGGGCCCCTCCGGGTTTAGGGGCCCTGAAGCTTAAGCTTCATTAGTTTCATAGTAGATCCGCCTCTGTATGTATGTGTCACCCACTGTTTAAGTATTCAGTGTTTCATCGTTCACCATTAAGTAATTGGTGAATGAATTTCATTTAATGACTGTGACGCCAAGACAATAATAGTAATGTCAACTCAGAGTGACCTGACCGCAGGTAGGAAATTTCCGTCTCAGTTACAGTGATTTTTTGTGAAATGAGCTACCAGTGCACCGGCCGTGTCCCCAAGGAAGAAAACATTCATTAGTCATTCAAGGGCTGTTTTGTCAGACGTCTTCAGAAAGCCCGATTCAAATGAGTCCGAACTGCAGCATTCCAACCCGTCCTCCAGGGTGCAGACTTTAGTTTCTCCCTACAGAACTCCAGTCAGGCTAACCGGTCTTCCTGAATCCCGTCAGAAATTTTACCGTAATCGCCCTCCAATAGCACGTCCAGCCATAAACATCACTCGTCTTCACTCTGACCTGCCATGCTCACATTAGCTTGTGGATGCCCAAGTTCCTTGTATTATGATCCCAGGTACTGTTCAAAGGCTTTTTATACCTGGTCACAAAGGAAGAATACCATGAGAGCAAGTAATGAAGCAGTCAAGAGCTTTTTGGGATAAAGTATGTGCCAGATGTTTGTTTTTTAAGTACCAGGATATTACCACCACCAATATTTACAATTAGTATGACAGATCTTATAATATGAATAGTTTACAAAAGAGAGAACACAAATGAATACTTTCACTGGCTACAGATATATACTCACACAGGACAAAACTCCCGTATGCATGATCATCAGAAAGCAAGTGAAACATTGATCTCTAAGGCTGACCCTAGTTACAGGGTAACCTAACCTGGAGCTCACCCCTTCCCTTTGGTTGACTTGTACCAATGGTAGTTACCTCTGCATGTAAATGGGGGCCCCTACAATCACCCCAGCAATAAGCTACAGTGCTTTAACTGATTTTTGATAACATGCAGGATGTCTGGTTGACCCTGAATAAAAATGACATACTAGGAGCATGCCACACCTATTACCACCTTCTTATTCCCCATCGTTCAACCCTTAATGGGATGATCAATACTTGCCCTTTCTTCCATCCTTGATATATACACCATCTTGGTTATCCTATTCTGTTTCATCCTCTATAAATGCCACAACCATTTCAATAACCCCTCCTCATTCCCCTGATTTATACCTCTGGTAACTCCACACCACCTTTTTCATTTCTATGTTTCGAATTCTTTGCATAATATTCACGCTGCACATTGTTCTTAAAACATGACATCCCTGCTGCCTTTAGCTTTCTCGCTGCAACATTTAAAGCCCATGCTGTGTTGGTACCTTCTCCTTTTGCCTCCAGCTTACATACCATTTACCTTGCTGCAACATTTAAAGCCCATGCCTCACACCCATATAAAAGTGTTGGTACCACTAAAGAGCATCTCCTTTTGCCTCCAGTTTTTTTTTCCACAGAAACCTATACATACCATTTACCTTCGTATCATCTGTTCTATGGCCCACCTTGTTTTTTTTTTATAGACCTATCTGCAGACATGACCACTCCGAAATATCTGAATCAATTAACTTCCTCCATATTCCTTCCCTCCAGTGCAATATCGAATCTTTCATTTCCTATTTGTTACTCTCATCACCATACTCTTTTCTACACTCACTTTTATTTACCTTCTTTTACATACCTTCCCGAACTGATCCACCAGCCTTTTGAACTTCTCTTCAGAATCTTCCAAAGAACTGTTATCGCCACAGGAACTATTTTAACTCTAATTCTGTATACAATTCGTTATCTTTTAGTCCCATACCTCTCCCTAAAACCGTAGCATGCATTTCTTTTACAGCCACATTTATAAATACGTTATACAACCATGGTAACATCACACATTAAATGTTTAAGGCCTATTTTGCTGGAAAATGGTTCATCTCTCTCTCTCGTACATACCCTAATCTGAGCCTCACTGTATAAAATTTTCTTTCATTGATTTTAGGAACCTACCACGTGTTCCTATTACTTACTATGATGTCATAGCATGACACGTTCAGCAGCTAGCTGGGTGAATGATACCATGCTACCTTGGTAACGCAAGGTGTAAGTGCAGGCTGCAACCCAGGCTGTTTTAAAATGTTGGGTATACAGGACAGACGGAAGACAACTCCGGTCATCAGACTGTGTTGCACATGCGCCGAAAGAATAAACTCCTCTACGACATTTAAAATGCCTGGGATGGGAAGGGAAGGGGGGAGGTAAGGTCGTTAACTGAAGAATCCACTACTAACATGAACAAGAACTAGAATGTTAGGTAAGACACATATGCAACAGTTAGGTATCTTTATTTTGAAACAATATTGTTTCATTCTATGGAACAATGCTCTCCAGACTGAGGGACTGACCACCTCGAAACTTTAAGGGTGATGGACTGATTACATCGTCTTCAAGTATCTTCTGCTTCTATCAACTTTTCTGTACTCGACTGAAGAAGCCTACTGTGTAGGCGAAACGTTTCAAAATAAAGATACCTAACTGTTGCATATGTGTCTTACCTAACAACCTGTCGGTATTTTATACCATTTTAATGTTCAAGAACTAGAATGAAGGAACACTGCAGCAGGTGTATTGGACTCAGCTAGGCAGGTCCAGACTCACACCCACCCACACCCAACACACTTATGTACCCGTCCAATCTATATTGAAAACTACCAAAAAGTTTTTGCTTCGGTGACGCTTCATGGGAGTTCGTTCCTATCATCTACAACTCGACTGCCAGACCAGTGCTTCCCTCAAATCCAAATTTGTCCAACTTGAATCCATTGCTGCGAGTGCTGCCCTCATTAGATACCTTCACCACGTTATTTATATCCCTTTACTTATTCATGTTTTCCATTTGCTCACTTCACACAGTATATGCACCTCTCAGTGTGTATATACACAACCGAGATGCACTTCTCAGTGTACGTACACGAGTTACACCTCTCAGTGTATATACACTGAGATACATCTCTCAGAGAACCGACAAGTTGATAAATTAAACACATGTGTAACAACTAAGTGTTGCACGTGTGTCTAATTTATCACCTCTCATTGTATATACACTGAGATACACCTCAGCGTATATACCGATGCAACATAAAGCCACTCAACTGCTTTGTTTACACAGTGACGCCATAACTGACACAAATATTGCAGTGCTAACTCTAATATTTTCTCGATTCTTCAGGAATCATGTCTGTTTTTATACAGACTGGTGAATATAAACGTTCACATACTGCAAAAACTGCTATCTTAATACCACTAAGCATATAAATTTCACCAAGAGAAAAACAAATAATGCTTTCAGATCAAGTGAGGCAGCATGTTTCGCCATTTAAAGGGGTAACCAGTCTCTTACCTTTCCATATGCGCAACCACAAACTACTTTCTCAGTGTTGATGGAGACAAACGCTTCGTGGGAGAATGTATCTCCATAAGCACTATTTATATTTTGATTACAAACGACGATCATCATTTTGCATTAATGAAGGAATAAATTTCGTTTTACGAGTGAGGTCGGGCTGTTACAGACACATGATGTTTGCAATGTAATGTTAGACAAGTCTAATTAAATTGAAATGCTTGCAGTGAGCGAGGGTTGCAAGCCTGACGGATGCAGCATTTACTGTTCTGTTATACAATTCCAGACGATGTTAAACCCCGCCTATGCTAAGCCCGGCCTATGTTAATTAAGGAAAGACTTGTTTTTTTTTACAGATTTCGTGACATCCAGATTGTGCTTGGCCAGAATTATGGTCAGTCAAAGTTATGCTCACTCAAGACTGCCTTATCAAGAATATATGCTTAATCGAGACTATGCTAACTCAGTTCTCAGTCAACATTATAAAATCTTTACAAATACGTTTGTCTCTCTTTCATGTGCTTGTTACTATCTTATTCAATCACCTTCCTCAGAAAGGTTCGACCAACACAGCGCTGCAAATGTCACAAAGGTAAGATCATTCTCCGGTAGAAATAAATGTAGTATGTGGTGGATATTGCATTTGTCCACATTCTTAGATCCGTTTTTTATACCTTTAGATGCATGTACAATGAGAGAGAGAGAGAGAGAGAATGCTCAAGAATTTTAATCAACATCTCATAGGATAATTTTACAGTATATTAGAGTGTCTGGGCTTACATACGAGGCAAGAAAGCCTACCGCGTCACATATTTCTGTGTTAACGTGTTGTGTACAGTTTCTTCAGTGTTTGGTCGGCTAGATGTGCATACTGCTACTTCACAATGCCGGTTTAAAGTTCATATAACTTGCGTTAATTCTTTTCTTTTTTAATAATTTTTATTAAGCATCTCGTTAGGATGTTTTAAGGATTAGTTACTTTTCTCCCTCACCCAGAAAATATTTCAATAAACCACGAATTTATATGATGGCGCAAATTATCCAGTGTTGCGAGTTGAAATATAAAGCTAAGAAAATACATAAAGAATTTAGTGTGTACATATTTAACGTTCTCAATATATTTTTTATAGCTTCTGCTAATAATATTTTTATAATCCACATGTTTGAGTCAATTATCAATAAAGAAATCATAAAATACAACGCATGTAAGAAAATAATGACTTTTCACCGGTTCAGACGGTGAGGATTTTTTTCTTTTGGTAAGTTGTAAATCAAATTTAACTATCCACAGATAGGCTATAAACTATAATAATGTCTTGTGCTTCAGCGCAATAATCACGAGGAGGAGGAAAAGTTCAGACGGAGAAGGTTCAGAGTAATATATTAACACAAATTACACTTCATTTGGATTATTATAATTAGGGGAGAGCAATAAAACCGTTGGGGAATACAGTGAAGGGGGTGATGGGAAGCAATTTGATTCGATCCAGGGGAGGGTTCGCCTACTTCCTTGGATGAAGAGCTTGTCACCGGTGTCATGGTAGTACCTTCAGAGAGAAAATGGTGCATGTGTAGCCCACTGGTAGCCAGACGTGTTTAAAATGATGTGGTTGATGTTCAGACATTAGTGACTTCCTGGGCTGACACGACTCGTTAGGATAAATATACTTTAACTGATGTCTCTTAATGGGTCTTAGTGTACAAATGAACCTTGTTTGTATTGGCAACAACCCACCATCATCGTGGGCTAGAATATTCCTCCAGATGTTAGCTATGATTAATTATCACAGTTATAAAGAGGTGCTAAAAGCAGGAATGTGTCACACTGCTCTTGGGGAATGGGAGGTAATCAGATTTGATCTGAGGGAGGATAAGGTTGTTCCACATCCTTCGATCAGGAGCCCTTCAGTATGTTATGGAGCTGAGGGACTGACCACCTCATATCTCCAAGGCTGATGGACTGATTACATCTTAATTTCACTATTACATCTGCTACTTCTGTATCTGACTGAAGACGTCTACTGTATGGGTGAAACATTTCAACAATAAAGTTACCCAACTGCTGCACATGTGTCTTAAACAACCCTTCAATATCAAACCATCTCCCCCCCCCCTTCAATGAAGGGAAAGGCGAAGCCATTTTTCACGATAAAGAATATTTTGGGTAAAAGAGGCATGGATAACTAAAGTGTAATAAACACTTGTTAATGCTCAGTAATAATCCACATTGAAGAATTGAGACACTTATGCAACATATGGGAATCTTTATTGAAGAAACGTTTCGCCACACAGTGGCTTCATCAGTCCAATATAAAGCAGGAAGGTATAAGGAGAGGAGTTTGAGGTAATCAGTCCCTCAACCTGGAATCGATGTGTTCAGCCCATGACTCTTCAATAAAGATTCCCATATGTTGCATAAGTGTCTCAATTCTTCAACTGGTCGGTTTTCAAAACCATTTATCACAATGACCAACATGGAGACAGACACAGAGGATTAATTGGTCTGTATATTTCTATCCCCTTCCGGGATCCTCTTCAGCAGGATCCCAGAAGAGGATCCCAGAAGGGGATCGAAATATACAAACTAAAATAGGTATATTATATATTTAGTCTACCGGCAGTTAAGCTAAAATTTGGAACTCTGAAAACCTTGGAACAAAAGCTACTAGCTACGTTAGACTATCGTGGTGCTCCAAATATTTTAAATTTGCTCGGTTAAAAAATAACATAAAATTTAATAAGTGTGAGAGCATAATGAAACACATGATCCGCTCTCTGGGGAGCAATTACTACTGCTCATAATAAAAAAAGAAAGTAATGTGCAATTTCTATGACAACATAAACGTCAGTATTACTTACTGCGCAGCCAGCGTGTGCACCTCGAATTCCTGCCAGTCAGACGTCGCCATCTGTCGAGGTGGAATGTTACTAAATTACTTCCCACAAATGATTCTTTTGTTTTTCTGATGTGTCGAACATGAATGTTCTATATAGGTTCTAGCGTTTCGTATATATTATATATATGTCGTGCTGAATAGGTAAAACTGGTCAATTAACAAGAACTCGTTTAAAATTAAGTTCTTTCTAAAATTTTCTCTTGTACCTTTAAAGATATATTTTTTTCATATATGTTAATGTAAAAATTAATAATTTTGTACCAAAAGAACCTTAGAAAACCTACCTAACAAGCGGAATTTAATTTACCCTACTCCAACTAAATATATTTCAGCTAAGTTTACAATAATTTAACAATAAACAAACACAATGAAATATATTTCTTTTCTTTAGGTTCAGAATGATTTTTGCGAAATTACTGCATACACAAATTTTCGCTTGCCTTATTCGGCAAGAAAAGCTTTGTTATTTAAGCCAAAATCGCAAGTTTCACCTATTCGGCACGACATATATGAACTGATATATTGAGGAATTGAAATATGTGGGCAAAATATGTATTTTCTTTCATAGTTAAATTATTCGCCTGGATAATAAAACATTTAATATGTACTAAAATGGAATATTTTGCTAAATTAATATATTTCTCTCAGTGTATGTCTGCTGAGATATACACTGAGACTGATGTATTTCTCTCAGTGTATGTCTGCTGAGACATACACTGAGACTGATGTATTTCTCTCAGTGTATGTCTGCTGAGACATACACTGAGACTGATGTATTTCTCTCAGTGTATGTCTGCTGAGACATACACTGAGACTGATGTATTTCTCTCAGTGTATGTCTGCTGAGACATACACTGAGACTGATGTATTTCTCTCAGTGTATGTCTGCTGAGACATACACTGAGACTGATGTATTTCTCTCAGTGTATGTCTGCTGAGACATACACTGAGACTGATGTATTTTGCCTGGTAGTGAAAAAGTAAGATGCAGTTTTAATAACACTTATGTAGTCGACAGGTTTTAAACCCCTTGAAACAATCAGCCAACCAAACTGAAGTGCTAGTTTTCGACTGTACATCAGATTTTTATCCAATTCACTCTTCAAGGGAGAAGGGCGAGGTTGGGGGGGGGGAGGCTCTTGAGACTGGTGATGGGCTCCTGATTCAATGACTTGATGCCACTTTTTACTTTCTTGGAATAAACCTAACTGCTTCCCCGCTGAGCGTCAGAAACTGGGTTAGCGCTTCCTCGTGCGTATAATGCCATACCTCTGATGGGTTTCCAGAGTTTTCCTACTCCCGAAACTCGACCAGGCTTGTCTAATGTCTGACTGGTCAATCAGGCTGTTACTGAGTGTAAGACACATGTGCAACATCTGGGTATCTTTATTGTAGACGTTTCGCCATCCAGTGGCTTTATCAATACAAATTCTAGGACATAACTTGAAGACAGTAGAACTATGTACAGAAGATGAGGTAATCAGTCCCTCAACCTAGGAGTAGGTGCAAACAGCACCATCTTGTCGGTATTATATACCATTCGTACACAGGCTGTTACTGCTGGTGGCTAAAATAATTATCCTTTTAATTATCACTGCTCTCAGTGTATTCACACCTGTGAATCAGTTCACTGTTAACACTGACCCTCTACATCGGTTGGAAATAGTATGGTGATACCGACAAACTATGGAAGAGAGCAAGTCTTGTATACAGTTGAGGACATGTATCAAAGGTAACGTTTCGCCACTAGTGAAGACGAGGCGTGATGAAACCACTCGTGGCATAATGTGTCCTTTATTAAATATTCTGAACTGTAAACAAGTGTCCTTGTTTACGGTCCTGTACATCACTTTCACATCTTACATAATAAGTGGTAGTTTCTCCAGCACCGGCGAGCCAGTGTTTACTGAGCGCTTAAATTCTGGGGCGAGACGCCTGCTGTCCTCCTTCACTAGCAGTCAACTGATGCCTAACAGTTAGTCGAGTGTCGTGGTTGGCATTACAGAAGACCAAACGATCGCAACGGAAATACAGCTACACTCCTTGGCTTTCCTGGGTTACCCTCGGTAAGTCCTTCCACCACGTACCAAAGATCCACGTCAGGAGGCATTTTCCCCCGGAGACGCAAATAACCCACCACGAGTACAGTCCTATTCCGAAAAACCGTAGTCACTCTTGGCTTAATTTCGTTGCTGTTGGCTTTACCACACTTCCCTAAACTGAAATTGAAGACCTGGTACATATCTGGTTTCAATGAGAGGAGCTCGTTGAGCAGAACTCCGCCACGTCTTTGATACACCGTTGATGAGTTGCGAGTTTTTTTTTTTTCTACTCGCAGAACCCGGTCTTGGGCCAACACACGGAGAACTCTTCATTATTTGGCAGATTGCCACCCTAAGGAAACCTTTTTTTATACTAATTTTTTTATTCTGTGGGTCCAGGGGCAGTCAGCGTGGGTATAGACAGAGAGGGGGGGGGGGGTGAAATGGTCTCATGGTTCAGAAAAGGTGAAGGCGCCATTAACCCACCCCCTGCGCGATATTTCTTCCGAGTGTGCCTATTTAGTCCTGATTAACGGGACTTTTTTTTTGAGACTCCTCCAGTCGATCCTTTTTTTTTTGTTCAGTACTGATAGTAAGGATGGAGACTGTGAACAGGCCAAGAAATCGACTACTTGCCAATATCTTTCTGACGATAAACATTTCCTCAAAAGTCAAGGATTTGATAAAACTAATGTTTCACTGTTATAACGTACGTTGTTCAGCCTTATATAACGTACGTTGTTCAGCCTTATATAACGTACGTTGTTCAGCCTTATATAACGTACGTTGTTCAGCCTTGTATAACATAGTGCAGCTTTGTATAACATATATCGTATAGCCTTGTATAACGTACATTGTACAGCCTTGTACTTCGGCATCAAGAACCCTTCAAGAGGTGACAGGTGTGGAGTACACAGACACATACATGAAGTGACAAGTGTCGAGTACGTACGTATGTACGTACGTACACGCACGCACACGCACACACACACACACACACACACACACACACACACACACACACACACACACACACACACATAATCGACATGTGCCTAGGACAAAATGGTAACTAACAGTGAGTGACAATCTCTACCAAAATATATTGTTTATTTGTGAATGTCAACCTCCTAAATTTAAAATATAAAAAAAGGTATCGATTTACGACATTAGGCAAGTTAGGAGTGAATTTCAAGTTTTAGAGAGCACAGCCAGGACGGCAGAGCATAAGCAGATTATATTAACAAGTGAATGTTATAAATATCACAAAGAAGAGTGTTGGATGCTTCAAAGACCTCGCAAACACTTTTTATGACGCTGCTGCTGCCGTCGCCGCCGCCGCCGCCGCTGCTGTTATTGTTGTTGTTGTTGTTGTTGTTGTTGTTGTTGTTGCTGCTGCTGTTGTGCCGTTGCTGCTGTTGCCGCTGTTGTGACGTTGCTGCTGCTGTTGCCGCTGTTGTGCCGTTGCTGCTGCTGCCGCTCTTGTTGTTGCTGCTGCTGCCGCTGTTGTGCCGTTGCTGCTGTTGCCGCTGTTGTGACGTTGCTGCTGTTGTTGTTGTTGCTGCTGCTGCCGCTGTTGTGCCGTTGCTGCTGCTGCCGCTCTTGTTGTTGTTGCTGCTGCTGCCGCTGTTGTGACGTTGCTGCTGTTGCCCGCTGTTGTGACGTTGCTGCTGCTGCTGTTGTTGTTGCTGCTGCCGCTCTTGTTGTTGTTGCTGCTGTTGCCGCTGTTGTGACGTTGCTGCTGTTGCCGCTGTTGTGACGTTGCTGCTGCTGTTGCCGCTGTTGTGCCGTTGCTGCTGCTGCCGCTCTTGTTGTTGTTGCTGCTGCTGCCGCTGTTGTGCCGTTGCTGCTGTTGCCGCTGTTGTGACGTTGCTGCTGTTGTTGTTGTTGCTGCTGCTGCCGCTGTTGTGCCGTTGCTGCTGCTGCCGCTCTTGTTGTTGTTGCTGCTGCTGCCGCTGTTGTGCCGTTGCTGCTGTTGCCGCTGTTGTGACGTTGCTGCTGTTGTTGTTGCTGCTGCCGCTGTTGTGCCGTTGCTGCTGCTGCCGCTCTTGTTGTTGTTGTTGCTGCTGCTGCCGCTGTTGTGCCGTTGCTGCTGCTGCCGCTGTTGTGACGTTGCTGCTGCTGGCGCTCTTGTTGTTGTTGTTGCTGCTGCTGCTGCCGCTGTTGTGCCGTTGCTGTTGTTGCCGCTGTTGTGACGTTGCTGCTGCTGCTGTTGTTGTTGTTGTTGCTGCCGCTGTTGTGCCGTTGCTGCTGCTGCCGCCGCTGGTGTTGTTCTTGCTGCTGCCGCCGCCGCCGCCACTGCTGCTGCTGTTGTTGTTGCTGTTGCCGCCGCCGCTGTTGTTGTTGTTGCTGTTGCTGTTGCTGCTGCTGTTGCTGCTGCTGCTGCTGCTGTTGCTGCTGCTGCTGCTGCTGCTGCTGCTGCTGCTGCTGCCGTCGTCGCCGCCGCCGCCGCCACCGCTGCCGCCACGTGCTGTTACTGCAAGAATGGCCACTTGCTCATCAAGACATCAACACTTTTGATTCGATAACGCGGAACTACACTCTTCTTAATAACATTAAACACGATTACTTCCCATTACACAGCTTTAACGCTTATCCATCCATCAGAATCTCCACGACTATGGTGCTCTTCGCACCTACTGCTAAGTTGAGGGACTGATTACCTCATCTTCTGTACATAGTTCTCCTGTCTTCAAGTTATGTCCTGGAATTTGTATTGATAAAGCCACTGGATGGCGAAACGTCTACAATAAAGATACCCAGATGTTGCACATGTGTCTCAATTTCATCTATCCATCAATAATTGTAAAATGCAATATAATTTTTTTTCCTAAACCATGAGCCTAGTTAGGGGTCATAACAGGTCAATTTAAGTTAGGTTAAAAAGCAGTTTTTCCCGTACATACCTGCACTTGAAGAATGAGACACTTGTGTTATACGTGGGAATCATTAGGAAACGTTTCGCCAGCCAGCACATTTCTCAAGATTGATGGAGTGAACACATCGACTTCTGAGGGACTGATTACCTCAAACTCCTCGTCTTCCACTGATATTTTCTGTATTGGACTGAAGAAGCCACAGACTGACGTTTCCTCAATAAAGATTCCCAAAATGCTGCACGTGTCACATATTTCAACTTGTCGGGTTTTCAAAACCATTTTCATCGCACAACTGAACTGGCCTTTTACAGGAATACACCGCCAGCTGTCAAATTACCAAAGGCTTTAGTTAAAAAAACTGATGCACGAGTAATTATCTACGGAAATACGTTTCGTAAATGTACTTGTTATAAATGGCTCAAGAAATCGTAATGACACGATTGCAAATAAACCATACCCCCTGCCGGGATTGAACCCGCGGTCATATAGACTATGACCGCGGGTTCAATCCCGGCCAGGGGTATGGTTTGTTATAAATGGTATAGTGATACCAACGAACTGAGGAAGAAACAAGAAACCACTCGTTTCTTTACCAAATATCCCGTAGTATACATAAGTATCCTTATCCATGTAAATATACCAACAACCCGTGTGAAACAGTATACAATCCCGACAGGTTGATAGGACATGTGCAACAGCTGGGTATCTTTTTTATTCCGAAACGTTTCGCCTACACAGTAGGCTTTTTCAGTTAGCAAAAGCAGTAAAGATATAAAGACGATGTAATCAGTCCATCACCCTTGAAGACGTAGTTTGAGGTGGTCAGTCCCTCAGCCTGGAGAAGAGGTTTGCTCCATTGTCTGGAATAATGTGAAGTTAAAACAAAACTTCTCCAGGCTGAGGGACTGACCACCTCAAACTACGTCTTCAAGGGTGATGGACTGATTACATCATCTTCACATCTTTACTGCTTTTGCTAACCATTCTGTACTCGACTGAAGAAGCCTGTCTAGGCGAAACGTTTCGGAATAAAGATACCTAATTGTTGCATATGTGTCTTATCAACCAGTGTAAAGTTGAGGCACTTTAAACACACTTAGAGATTTACGTAAACAAGACGTCATGTGGCCTCACCTACGTCTGAGTGCAGACATCTTGTTTACACATTTTATGTTCACGAAGAGTGTAAAATCTCAATTTGCTTTGAAAGGCGTGAAGAGCCTGGGGATTCCTCCTTACCCCGAGTAAGGCCAGCCACTGTCTGAAATGTTGCTCGTGCGTAATTGTATTTTATTTGTCAAGTGAATACGAAATTCTTGTGAAGAGTGTTTTAGTCGCATGGTAACCAGCTCAGTGGAGATTTAGGTGATACGAGGATAGATTTCAATCCTGTATAAGAAACAAATTCATACTAAAGTGATGTCCTAGCATGGTAAGTCTATCACCCGAGTAATTGCTAGCATGATGAGTCTATTACCCGAGTAGTATCCTAGCATGATAAGTCTATTACCCGAGTAGTATCCTAGCATGATAAGTCTATTACCCGAGTAGTATCCTAGCATGATGGTCTATTACCCGAGTAATATCTTAGCATGATGGACTATTACGACCGATGTATTTAGTCCGATTCCTCATATAGTTCCATTATTATAATAATTACGGAGCACTAAATCTGTAGGGGTCATACAATAACTGGGGAATGGGACGTAATCAGGTTTGCTAAAAGGGAAGAAATCACTATCATCGTATATCGATCAGTATCCTGCAAGACATGTTGAGAATGGAACAAAATACCGACAAGTTGATGATTAAGATATGTGCAACGGTTGGGTATCTATTGCTGAAACGTTTCACCTACACGGTATGCGTCATCAGTTACGCACAGAGGCAGAGGATGTGTTACAGGCATCGGCAGTAGTGGCGAGGTAGAGAGGATGTAATGTTAGACTGATTACATTATCTTTGCCTCGTCACTACCGCTGCCTACAATTCATATTCCTCAGTATTTGGCTGATGAAGCCTACCGCAAATACGACACATTTCAACAATAAAGATACCCAACTGTTGGACATGTGTCTAATTCGTCATCTTACTAAAGAAGCTTCGTTGATGGGTCATCGCTACATGTTTTTGTTATAACTAGTTCTTACGCAGCAGCAGAACCTTGTTTTGTATACTCCCATACATCAAAATTATCTTGTTCTATATACGATACTCCATACATCAGAATTATCTTGCCCTGTATTCCTGTATACTCCCATACATCAGAAGGATCTTTCCTTACACTCATGGATGCCAGCGTTCGTTAAGAAAATTGCAGAAAACTAAATTATCTAAAGGTTTGGGTAAACAGTATTGAATTTCCTATTTACACGAGGCGTGAAGTCAATCGTTTTTTACTAGGAAGATGCACGCGTCAAACTTGTGAAGGTGTCACTGCACAGGTTCAAAACACACACACACACACACACACACACACACACACACCACACACACACACACACACACACACACACACACACTGACGTAGTGGAGGCAGGAACCATACACAGTTTTAAGACGAGGTTTGATAAAGCTCATGGAGCGGGGAGAGAGAGGGCCTAGTAGCAACCGGTGAAGAGGCAGGGCCAGGAGCTAGGACTCGACCCCTGCAACCACAAATAGGTGAGTACACACACACACACACACACCTCAGGAAAGACAGAGGGAGGAGAGGGGGAGGAGGAGTTGCACTGCTCATTAAAAACAAGTGGGGTTTTGAGAAAATGGAAGGAATGGATGGCACAGGCGAAAGGGACTATTTAGTAGGAACAATCCAGTCTGAGGGACATAAGGTGATAATTTCAGTAATGTACAACCCACCACAGAACTGCAGGAGGCCAAGAGAAGAATACGATGAGAGCAACAGAGCAATTGTCGACACACTAGCCGAGGTGGCCAGAAGAGCACACACGGGGGGAGCAAAGTTACTAGTTATGGGTGATTTCAATCACAAGGAGATTGACTGGGAAAACCTGGAGCCCCATGGGGGGTCTCGAGACATGGAGAGCCAAGATGATGGATGTGGTACTGGAAAATCTCATGCATCAACATGTCAGAGACACTACCAGAAAGAGAGGTGAGGATGATCCAGCAAAACTGGACCTTGTATTCACCTTGAGTAGCTCGGACATCGAGGATATCATGTAAGAAAGGCCCCTAGGAGCTAGTGATCATATGGTTCTGTGCTTTGGCTACATAGTTGAGCTTCAAGTGGAGAGTAGCAGGAATAGGATGGGAAAAACCAAACTAAAAAAAGGGAAACTACTCAGGCATGAGGAACTTCCTGTAAGACATTCAGTGGGAGAGGGAATTGACAGGAAAACCAGTACAAGAAATGATGGACTATGTGGCAACAAAATGCAAGGAGGCAGAGGAGAGGTTTGTTTCCAAGGGAAACAGAAATAATGGGAAGAACAGAACGAGTCCTTGGTTCACCCAAAGGTGTAGGGAGGCTAAAACTAGGTGTACTAGAGAATGGAAAAGGTATAGAAGACAGAGAACTCAGGAAAATAAAGAGATTAGCCGAAGAGCCAGAAACGAATATGCACAGATAAGAAGGGAGGCTCAGCGACAATATGAAAATGACAGCATCGAAAGTCAAGTCTGACTCGAAGCTGTTGTATAGCCACATCAGGAGGAAAACAACAGTCAAAGACCAGGTAATCAGACTGAAGAAGGGTGATGGGGAGTTCACAAGAAACGACTGAGAGGTATGTGAGGAGCTCAATACGAGATTTAAAGAAGTATTTACAGTGGAAACCAGTAGGACTCCAAGAAATCAGAACAGGAGGGGGGGGGGTACACCAACAAGTGCTGGATGAGGTACACATAACCAAGGAGGAGGTGAAGAAGCTGCTATGTGAACTTGACACCTCAAAGGCGGTGGGACCTGACATCTCTCTGTGAGTCCTTTGAGAGGGAGCAGAGATGCTGTGTGTGCCATTAATAAAGATCTTCAACACATCCATTGAAACTGGGCAACTCCGTGAGGTATGGAAGATGGCAAATGTAGTCCCAATTTTTAAAAAGGGAGACAGATATGAGGTACTAAACTACAGACCTATGTCACTAACGTGTATAGTATGCAAAGTCATGGAGAAGATCATCAGGAGGAGAGTGGTGGAGCACCTGGAAAGAAACAAGTGTATAATCGACAACCAGCACAGTTTTATGACAAGGTGACAGAAGTAAGACAAGAGAGAGAGAGAGGTGGATCGACTGCATTTTTTTTGGACTGCAAGAAGGCCTTCGACACAGTTCCTCACAAGAGGTTACTGCAAAAGCTAGAGGATGAGGCACACATAACAGGAAAGGCATTGCAATGGATCAGAGAATACCTGACAGGGAGGCAATGAGGAGTCATGGTACGTGACGAGGTGTTAGAGTGGGCGCCTGTGACAAGCAGGGTTCCACAGGGGTCAGTCCTAGGACCTGTGCTGTTTTTGGTATATGTGAATGACATAACGGAAGGGATAGACTCAGAAGTGTCCTTGTTTGCAGATGATGTGAAGTTAATGAGAAGAATCAAATCGGACGAGGATCAGGCAGGACTACAAAGAGACCTGGACAGGCTACAAGCCTGGTCCAGCAACTGGCTCCTTGAGTTTAACTCTGCCAAATGCAAAGTCATGAAGATTGGGGAAAGGCAAAGAAGACCACAGACACAATATAGTTTAGATGGACAAAGACTGCAAACCTCACTCAGGGAAAAAGATCTGGGGATGAGTATAACACCGAGCATATCTCCTGAGGCGCACATCAATCAGATAACTGCTGCAGCATACGGGCGTCTGGCAAACCTACGGATAGCGTTCCGATACCTCAGTAAGGAATCGTTCAAGACTCTGTATACCATTTAAGTCAGGCCCATACTAGAGTATGCAGTGCCAGTTTGGAATCCACACCTGGTCAAGCATGTCAAGAAATTAGAGAAAGTGCAAAGGTTTGCAACAAGACTAGTCCCAGAGCTAAGGGGATTGTCCTACGAAGAAAGGTTGAGGGAAATCGGCCTGACGACACTGGAGGACAGGAGGGTCAGGGGAGACATGATAACATATAAAATACTGTGTGGAATAGACAAGGTGGACAAAGACGGGGTGTTCCAGAGATGGGACACAGAAACAAGAGGTCACAATTGGAAGTTGAAGACGCAGATGAATCAAAGGGATGTTAGGAAATATTTCTTCAGTCATAGAGTAGTCAAGCCGTGGAATAGCCTAGAAAGTGAAGTAGTGGAGGTGGGAACCATACATAGTTTTAAGACGAGGTATGATAAAGCTCATGGAGCAGGGAGAGAGGGGACCTAGTAGCAATCAGTGAAGAGGTGGGGCCAGGAGCTATGAATCGACCCCTGCAACCACAAATAGGTGAGTACAAATAGGTGAGTACACCTAGGAAGATGTAGGTGAAGAACTTAGCTCAAGATTCAGGGAAGTATTCACAGTGTCAGTGCCAGTGTCAGAAATGAGCAGGAAGGGAAAAGAGAAGGGAGGGTCTTTAAAGTTATATTATACTAACAGTCGCAATAAGAACATAAGAATGGAGGAACACTGCAGCAAGCCTGTTGGCCCATACTAGGCAGGTGTTGCAACCCCTGAATGGGTTGCAATGTATATTATGCATATTACATGTATATTACCTTTTCATATAATTTTATATTGCTTATATTTGCGATAATAGCTAAATCGTAAATGTATTGCTTTATATTATTATTTGACTTAGTTATGTTGTTAGGTAGGATGTAACATACGTGCTCAGTTCAAGTCTTGATTGTCTAACTACTGTAATTATCGCTCTTTGCTCGTTTCCCTGCCGGCTTCTGTTGCTGGGCAGTAACTGTCCACGGAGCTATCACGTGATCGAGGGGGGGGTGTTCTCACCTCACCTGAAGTATTCAAACTGGTCTAGACTCGCTTGGTGGTTGGATGTATTCTATACAAGTGCCTAAACCTCCCTTATTGGCCCTTGTTGGAAGATCGTCTCTTGTCTCATTATTCTTGTTAGTTCTGGAGAGACTGTTCACAGAACATTGTATAGACTTAGTGATTTTCGACGTTGTACTGAGGTTGTCTCTTAGACACTCTAAGCAACTCAGGTCCTGAGCTGTAGCTTATGACCTAATTTGTATTGGTTTCTGTGTACTGTCACAGTCGGGGATTTTCTTATGCTGAACTTAGATTCAGTATTATGGGAGTTTTGTGACTTTTGTGGAGGATCTGCAGATGGTCCCTACTAGCTGTCGTTATATTATCTACTTGTTCCTGATTCTGTGTCGCAGTTGCTTGTTATATTGCTATTGGGCTTAGCATTCTTTTTATTGTTCAAGCAGACTGTTCTGATTGCCAGTTGGTTAAGAAGTTAGTTTATTTGAGGACTTTGTCAGTCACTTGTTTAAGTCTAGTTGAGTTGTGAGACATAATGAACTACTTAGAGCACTTACATACACACAAACTTACTTGTACATATTTGTAATATCTTATTAAATGTTAATGTACCAGATGGTACTTAAGAATTATAAATGTGATATGTGCTTTCAGCACAATAATACTCTACACGAGAGAAGTGATTATTATTAATTTGTGTGAATTGATTAATTTAATTTAATTTGATAATATACCTCTAGACTTAATAAATTTATTAAGTTTTATTTTCTCTAGTTAGTAGCCTACCAGTTGTAATCCTGAAGCACTATTGAATCATATGGAATTCTAATGGATAATTGGACAAGGATACTGACTACTTGTTATGAAAACCCAGTAACAGGCTGGATGCTAGAAGGGCTGCCCTTTCTAGTATTCACTGGAGATCTCTAAGCTTTTAGAATCGCGTTTTTTTGTAACAAATGGGGGCCTGTCTGGGATAGCTTGTTGCAGCATCCATAATAGTAAATAAGTATTGGTTCCCTAGTTTGGTTCTAGGCAAAGGACCAACACAATCAATAATAAGACGTGAGAATGGTTCACCATCCACGGTGATAGGAATGAGAGGCGCAGGTGGAGGTGTGTGTGCTGGCTTCCCTGTTACTTGACACACGTGGCAACATCGCACATGATCAGCTACTGTTTCCTTCATCTTTGGCCAAGTAAAATGTTTTGCCAGTTTACCGAGTGTCTTCTTGACACCCAAATGACCTCCTATGGGACTATTGTGAGCAAAATCAATGGCTTGTTCAAGAAATGTAACTGGTAACACTTCGAGATGCTTGACTGTGGTGGAAACACTATCAGCTGACAACTTACATGTATTTTTCTCCATCAGTACACCGTTACTATAATAGTAACAATTATCGAGATCCTTTGCTTCACTCTCAGTAACTGCTATATCTCTCAGTCTTTCCAGTGACTGATCAACAAACTGATCCTTGATTAAATCATCATGAGTTAGAAATTTAATGTCAGGTGTGTCCTGACTAGGTTGATGACAGGGGGGAGTTGGTGTTAATGACCCTGGGTGCAGAGCATCACTAAACAACATATTCAAGCCCAAATCATTGTCATCCACTAACTCAACAGGAGACAAGGATGGTTGTTGTATCTTTGACATAGCTCTAGTAATTGCGCTGAGAGGAAATAAAATAGGTTTCTCTCTACAAGCTTCAATGGCATAATTATCATCAGTGTTATTATCAATCGCAAGTGGTTCTTTACATATACCAGCATGAAGGATATCGTTCCCTATCAACAAGTCCACTGACCTGATGGGAAATACACCCCTGGATATACCCACTGAAATATAACCAGTATAATAGCTTGTTTCAATGTAAACTTTATGAAGAGGTACTTTTATAACAGCCCCACCATAGGCTTCTAACAATACATCTATCTTGGTATAGGTATCGTCAGTTATGGGCAGTGTGGAAAATACTGTATATATTTTCCAGAGGTTCGGTATTTGTATGTGGGTGGATGGCCATGCTGTATTTAATAATATTTGTGTCATAGAAAACGGAAAGCCTGAGTCTGTGCAGACGAGACTCGCCATCTTGGTTTTGAATTGGATGCAACGTTGATGTAATGGGAAGAATTTTTCGTGCTCAAGAGGTTGAAATTGTGTTGACGCCTCTCAAATAGGAGGCGAAATTGGTGGATGTGCATTCCTGCATAACTGGAGATCAGATGACTGGACAATACAGCTCCAGGAAACTCAGATGGGCTCTCTAGATTTGTGTGTGATTCTGGCCAGTGTTTTCATGAATTTAGTTAGTGAGGTTTTTCTGAGTATGATGCAACTTAATGTTCAGTCAAATTGGAGAGTGATATTAAGATATGTTTTCCTTCTGTTGTGTAATTGTGTGTATATATATATATATATAACCATTTATTATTTTTAATATACAGTCCACAAAATTTATATATTTACCAGTATTCCTGGTTATACATATTTCATTGGTAATTAATAGGTCCAGAGCAACTTGTGGATATGACAGTGGTAGGTATCGAAGGGGAACACTTTTTGGGACCTAGGTGTCCCAAATTCCTACATGTCTAACTGATAAATAATAATTATCTTCTCATTTACTGTTATGTATATAATGATACATTCAGATAAATGCAATTTTCCACAGGCAGTACATCTTCTCTTAATAACGTGAGATAACTGCCAGTGTCTCTGAAAGTAATTATCTCAGTTAGATGTGATTCGTCAAATCCTACTTTACATCTCGAAAAGTAAGGACTCATCGCTGAACGAATCTTTTCGTCAGATACACTCTCTGACACTAGTCATCTATCCTGAGTAACATTATCTAAAACAGTTGGATCAGAGGTATTACTAGGATTTTGGTGCCTTTGTTGCTCAGAAGAAGATACGACTTGAGTGGGGGCGCCAGCCGCACGACTGCTTCTCGTATCTCTTTCTAACTTATAGCAATACTCTCTAGCATGTCCTTTTCTGTTACAATAGGTACATTTAACTTTCTTCTTCTCGATATCAGATTTCTGTCTAGCCACAGAGACCGATTCAGGATTGTGAGTTTTCCTGGTCAAGGTACGAGAAGTTACAGTAGCAGGTACATCAGGCCGGCAATAAGCAGCTGATTTAGGTTGCCAACTTCTAGGACAATTTTTAGTTACCTTGTTTCTGTGTGTTTTAGTACGTACAAGTTTGTGAGAAATCTCATAATTGTCTGCTAATGCTGCAGCTTCTAGAATATCCGAGGTAGTATGATCGATCAGATATTCTTGTATATCAGCAGACATACAGTTGTTAAACTCTTCGTGTAGTAACAACTGAACAAGGCTGTCGTAGTTGTTACACTTGGCAGACCTACACCATCTCTCAAATGCAACTTTTTTCTCATGAGCAAACTCTACACAAGTTTGATCTTGCCGTCGTTGTAACGTACAAAATGCATGTTGATAACTTACAGGCAACAAGTTATATGTCTCTAGAATAGTTTGTTTGACAGCGTCATAACTAATGTACTTGGCAAATGGTAAAGCAGCAGTACAAGTCTGAGCTCTTCCTGTCAAAGCTGTGTGCAACAAGGTAGCCCAGTGCTTACCAGACCAGTTCATAGCACGTGCCTGGTTCTCAAACATCAAAATAGGTGTCTAAGTCACTCTCAAAAAACTTAGGAACCATGGATGCAGCTTTCTGCACATTAAATGTGTCCTGTGATCTATCAGTCTGTTGTCTTCCAAGACGAACATTTTCTCTTTGGAAATCTTCTTTGTTCAATTTCCTCTGAGCCTCTATTTGTGCATTCTGCAACATAATGAAATGTTTGCTCTCCTCTGCTCCTGTGTTGAAAAGTCCTAATTTTAATCTTCCCTTCTTTTTACATATAGATGCGAGTGGTTATGCAGTGGGCGCTGTGCTGCTCCAACAGTCAACATCCACTGACATTCTCCATCCTATATGTTACTATTCATCTAAGCTTAAACGACACCAGAAAAATTATGCCACTATTGAGAAAGAGGTTCTAGCTCTTGTGGTGTCCTTGGAACATTTTGACGTGTATTTGGGCACTTCCCCATTTAAAATTAACTTTTTTTCAGACCACAATCCACTCATCTACATAAACACTATGAAGAGTAAAAATGCTAGGATCATGAGGTGGGCACTCAGAATCCAACCTTATTCTATTAGTATAAAACACATAAGTGGTCATTGTAATGTAATTGCTGACACTCTGTCACGTCCTTAATAATTATCAGTTACATTAAATTAACGTAATTTTAATGCCCAAATACCTTTTGTTACTTGCTATGTCAAATTCAGTAAAGTAACATAATCCCTCCAGCCCATATTAACTATGTATACTCATGTCATGTCTAATTATGTTATTTATATATTTACAGTAGTGATGATATGTGTGTGAGGAGGAGACAGCAGAAGCTGAGTGTTGAGTGGGTAGTGTGGTGTGGGCGATGTACTGCATGACACAACACTGTCCTGCCGCAGACCCCCCCCCTCACTACACACCTTAAGCTGTTTCATACTCAGATGTCCATACTGCATAGCATTCCACAACCACTACTTAAGAGTGGAATGCAGTCTCCTCTACTATGATCGAGCCTCAACGTGCCATGCTTGTCTACGTTAATTTGTCTCTACACTGATGTACATAACCACGAGTATGTAGAGATACGATACTGTGTACTGCCCTAGTACTGGGGGCATAACTTAGTGATATAGACAATGTGAAATTATAGTGGTGCTTGGCACAAGATTGACTCTGATTAATGTTTATATTACGTTGTTATAAAAGTGTCATGAGTAATCAGTAATAATGTGAAAGACATTAATGCAACTACTAGTGCGACCGTTTGTCGTGTTGGGGGGGTGTTGCAACCCCTGAATGGGTTGCAATGTATATTATGTATATTACATGTATATTACCTTTTCATATAATTTTATATTGCTTATATTTGCGATAATAGCTAAATCGTAAATGTATTGCTTTATATTATTATTTGACTTAGTTATGTTGTTAGGTAGGATGTAACATATTATGTGCTCAGTTCAAGTCTTGATTGTCTAACTACTGTAATTATCGCTCTTTGCTCGTTTCCCTGCTGGCTTCTGTTGCTGGGCAGTAACTGTCCATGGAGCTATCACATGATCAAGGGGGGGTGTCCTCACCTCACCTGAAGTATTCAGTCTGGTCTAGACTCGCTTGGTGGTTGGATGTATTCTATACAAGTGCCTAAATCTCCCTTATTGGCCCTTGTTGGAAGATCATCTCTTGTCTCATTATTCTTGTTAGTTCTGGAGAGACTGTTCACAGAACATTGTATAGACTTAGTGATTTTCGACGTTGTACTGAGGTTGTGTCTCTTAGACACTAAGCAACTCAGGTCCTGAGCTGTAGCTTATGACCTAATTTGTATTGGTTTCTGTGTACTGTCACAGTCGGGGATTTTCTTATGCTGATCTTAGATTCAGTAGTATGGGAGTTTTGTGACTTTTGTGGAGGATCTGCTGATGGTCCCTACTAGCTGTCGTTATATTATCACCTTGTTCCTGATTCTGTGTCACAGTTGCTTGTTATATTGCTATTGGGCTTAGCATTCTTTTTATTGTTCAAGCAGACTGTTCTGATTGCCAGTTGGTTAAGAAGTTAGTTTATTTGAGGACTTTGTCAGTCACTTAAGTCTAGTCGAGTTGTGAGACATAATGAACTACTTAGAGCACTTACACACATACACACAAACTTACTTGTACATATTTGTAATATCTTATTAAATGTTAATGTACCAGACGGTACTTAAGAATTATAAATGTGATATGTGCTTTCAGCACAATAATACTTTACACGAGAGAAGTGATTATTATTAATTTGTTTAAATTGATTAATTCAATTTGATAATATACCTCTAGACTTACTAAATTTATTAAATTTTATTTTCTCTAGTTAGTAGCCTACCAGTTGTAATCCTGAAACACTATTGAATCATACGGAATTCTAATGGATAATTGGACAAGGATACTGACTACTTGTTACGAAAACCCAGTAACAGGCTGGATGCTAGAAGGGCTGTCCTTTCTAGTATTCACTGAAGATCTCTAAGCTTTTAGAATCGCGTTTTTTGTAACAGCAGGTCCTTCACAATCCATCCCACTAACAGAATATTTGCCCAACCCAATTTTCAATGCTACTGATTATGTCGACTCAAGGCTGAGGGGCTGATTACATCAAACTCCTCCTTTTTTCACCATTCTCCTTTGTATGGACTGATAAAGCCACTGTGTGGCGAAACATTTCCTCATTAAAGATACCAAGGTGTTGCACATGTGTCTAATTTATCAACTTGTCGGTTCTCTGAACCATTTATCTACGAGATTAGTCCCGGAGCTGAGGTGGGTTTGTCCTACGAGAGGTTAAGGGAAATCAACCTGACTACACTGGAGGACAAGAGAGACAGGGGGATTTAATAATATATAAAATACTGAGATGAATTGAGAATTTTTATAGTGACAAATTTCAGAGATGGGACACAGCAATGAGAGGTCACAATTGGAAGTTGAAAACTCAGATGAAGCACAGGAATGTTAGAAAGTACGTATTTCTTTAGAGTTTTCAGGAAGTGGAGTGTGAGGGAAAAGTTCAATAGATAGGAGTAGCGATATGGTAACAATAGTTTCATTGCCGGCTACTAGTTAAGGTAAGGTAAGTCTAGCTCCCGCTATCCCTTCCCCTCCTTCTTTCCCCCCCCGAAAGGTGACGTGTGGGGCTCTGGTCCAGACAGTAATCACTAGACTCACAGCTCCCAGCACTATTGTAAGTACATGCCTGCCTTGTATTCTAGTTTATTTATTCGTTGAAAGCTTCACTTTTGACCAATAATAAACTTAGTCCTTTCAGTCTTGCTCTAAGTTGACTGTTGTAATAATCACCACATCTTTTGGGTATTGTACTTATCATGGAGAGTGATTTCTTAAGCAGTGGGTAACCTGTCTATCTTTTCAGCTTGGATGACAGAGAGGGTCACCTGCCAATCAACGAGCAGAACTGATGGAGATGCACTAACGTCCTGAGACTTCCCCTTTTAGGATTTAATTACCTGTGCACCTGTATGAAGTAGCAGGATATAACCCCTCATCATTGCAGTGGAAAAAAAACCTGCTTTCCTATCATCTAGACTGAGTATTCACGGATAGACTCTGTGAAGAACGAGCCAGTGGGTTGTCATCAACACCTGCGACCCCCCCCCCATCATCGGCAACGGTTACGATTTCAACAACATTCAGTGTCACCAACACCAGACACCCCTATATATATTAGCGTTGAATTCAGTTATCATTTATATTTTTCATTTTTCATTTTCTTTAAAGTAGGATTAATATTTTATATTTAAGTGTTTTATATTTTCTATATAATAAAGTGTTTATGTTTGTCTGTTATTATTTCTTTTTCTATTCATTAATTTTCCTGAGGAGGAGCCAGCCTTGGTAATACTGTCTGAAGTTGTTACAGGGCTGAGTAAGCCTTCACATGGAACAAACTGGAGAGTGATGTTGTGGAGGCAGGATCCATACATAGCTTTACGAAGAGCTTCGATAAAGCTTATGGAGCAGGGAGCGGACCTAGTAGCGACCAGTGAAGAGGCGGGGCCAGGAGCTATGGCTCGACCCCTGCAACCACAGCTAGAAGATTACACATACATACACACACACACACACACGTTTAAGTTATAATGTGTCAATTTTATTAAACAAATTAGTAACCGTAAAATAACAGGAGAGTGTCTCTCCTGATCAGAAATAAACAACAGTTTGACTTTACTGGGTTATTCTTAGTTAAATATAAATAACGTACTGTGTCCATAACATATTGTGCCCTCAAGACACTGCCAATATCTTCAGTGTTATGTACTCAAAGCCTAAATAAAAATTACTTATGTACATAATCCTTAACATTGCTCTGTCAATATCCCAATTTGCCTTTTTTTATGGAAAATTTAAGAAAATATAAATATTGGTTTTCATGCGATATTTTCTGTCTCATCCGATTGGCTTCAGACCTTCAACGCTGATAATTTAATAATGCAGCTTCAGAGCGGCTTCAAACTTAAAGTCCTAGTGTCTCTGAGATAAGAGAATGCCTCTTCAGTCTGCCTTCACACCCGGTGTTTCGTGGTGGAAGTTTTGAATTAGTTTGGGTTGTGTACATCCCACCTTGCCGTTTTTACTAAGAGAAAAATTGCGACATTGGTATCCATATGATAACTTGCGAATACCTCTTGTGATTCGAATCAAATTTTCACCGCTAATATTTAATTGCATTACAAACTTACTCCTCACTCTGAACCGTTCTTCTCGCTTGCAATGACGTACAATGAGCTGGGGTTGTGCAATGTGGGGATGCTTTTCTCGTTATCATTGCCTTCATGTGAAGGCGTTGAACCCTTAGCGGTTATAGAACCCATGATAGGTAATCAAGCTGAATCCGAGAAAGAGGACAGTAGCTAGAATTCTTCGGATCGAGAGCAGTTCGCCAGCAGCCAGCTCTCTCTCTCTCTCTCTCTCTCTCTCTCCACTGCAGACATCGAAGCTACGGCACTTCGAGTCACTGCCTTCCCAATGCTACGACACTAATCAAGGGGACGTACCTCTGGTTAATGAAGATCAATTACTACTAAACAGCAGAGGTGTACTAACAGGCGTGGTGCAATTAGCATGTAACGATGGAAATTGATGATCTATTGCTTCTTGCAATTGTTTTTCATTACGAGACTCAGAGGAACCCTTACCATCTAGGGAAGAACTCTTCTCTCTGCTAACCTGCAAATGGAATCATTGTCGACCCCGTGAATCTCAACTAGTGGGGACGCAGCTACATAAATAATGATTGCTTTTAAGGTTAATTAAAATAATTAATTAAAACATTAACAAAGGTAATTTTGGTCATTAAAGAATTATTTATTAGATTAATACGAGTACATTTATACCACTTCCCCTCTTGCCGACGTTGCCTCCTCCTCCTCCTCCTCTATATCCCTTCCTCCTTATCCCTGCATTTCTCCTCTTTCTCCTATTCTTCATTTTCCTCCTCTACTTCAGTTGCTCTTCCACTCACCTCTTCTTACTACTTTCACTTATTATCTCCGTCTTTTTCCTAATGTTTTCCTATTACTTCTGCTGCTGCTGCTACTACTACTACTAAACCATACCCCCGGCCGGGATTGAACCCGCGGTCATAGAGTCTCAAAACTCACCTTCCTCTTCCTCCTCCTGTTCTTCCTCTTCCTCCCACACATGTTCCAACATAATGCAACACTTGTGTCTTACCAACGAGCCCTCACTCAACCCACACTTCTTTCCTGCGTTCCTTACTAGGTTTCACACTCTTCTTTATGCTTTCGTGGTCTCGTTTATCACACCGTCCCTTCTCCCCGTCTCTGTCTCTCTTTCTGTCTCTACCTCTCTCTGTTGCTATCTCTATCTCTATGTCTGTCTATCTCTGTCTCTCTCTCTCCTCTCGCTGTCTCTTTTTGTTCTCTCCGGATACTTCCCTATCCGTTTCCCCGTCCTCTTTTCTCTAGCTATCTCTGTCTTGATCACTGTCCACGCCCTCTCTTCACCTTCCCCATCTCTCTTCCCTCACTGGCTCTTTCTCTTCCCGACTTTTGCGTTCTCAATGTGACATCTCTTCTCTCTCCTCTTCACGGCTAGATTTCTCGCTTGTGTTTATTGCCTGTAAAATAAACCGACATGTGTATGATTAAGACACAGTATGAGATTTATGCCACTGCTGGGACGTTTCGTCTACCAGGGACTATATAAGGATTCCATGTGAGCGAAACGTCTTAGCAAAATGCCATAAGCCTGCATACTGAATCTCATTCATCATACACCTGAGAGAACAAGACCCGTCAACAGCAGATGTTGGTATGTGGAATTAGACACATGTGCAACAATTAAGACATTAAAGACACCTAGGGGTTGCACCTGTGTTATTCCTCGTCTCGTCGGAAGTATTTACCATTACTGTATCAACAGGTGGAAAGAAACGCCGTCAAATACCGACGCGATGGATGAAGACACACAAGCAGTATGCGATCCTTTATTAACAACGTTTCGCCCACACGCTGGACTTTATCAAGTCACAAACAGATCTACCTGGGGAAGGATGATGTGCTTTGTATCGTCTTTGTGTCTTCAATCCATGCAATGAGAGGTACAAACGGGAAAAGTTTTTCTGTTCCTCGAAGTCTAAAAATGGTGTTGCGAGTTCCATCATTTAGTAATAATTGTAGAATTACCGACAAAATGTCAGGTAAATGGACACAGATGCAGCTAATGTGACATTACAATTGTGGCAACGTTTCGCTCTCCAGGAGTTGTCAAGCCGTTACAAACATTACAAGGACACAGAGGGTATATATAGATACCAGGCGAAGGGAAAGTAGTAGAAAAAGAAACGTCATTAGCATTATTATAATTATCATCATAAAGTTGACGTAACTCTAGGTTGCAATGTGACAACAGGGGTTATTGTTTTGAGTAGAATTCTGGCTAATACCTCCGAAATGACGAAGTTACCTTCATTTTGTTTAATGGTGTCTGAAATAGCGATTAAAGATGACTCAAGGCATTTACGCCTGTGGAAGTTTTCTTTTTTAATCACTAGGCGGCGTCACTGACTCTCAATAAGATGGTTGGAGGTCGTTTCTATGCTGCACGTATGCGTTGTTAAAGTTGTCGTTTCTGCATGCATTGTTATGTTTATTGAGACATGTTTGAAGGGTACGCCAAACACCTCTTCTGACTCCTGGGAACTATCAGTCCCAAAACAAAAGCATTCACATTGCTAAACTCACAACTAGTATTTAGTCACTTAGCCATAATACCAACGTATCTCATAATTCTGTATCATTTTAAACCTAAGATTTAATATAAGTCTGCCCGAAATGCCTAGCCATGCTAGGCGTTCTAGTGGTACACTCTGTAATTATTATTTTACTACATGTAAACCACACAATAACCAAATTCTGTAAACTCAGCACTGTAATACTTATAGAGAATAAAGTTTGAATTTGAATTTAAGGCACTAAGGTGACCCTAACCGCATCAGAGATATCTCTGCCAGGAATAATAAACTAAGTAGTTTGGACGTCACTTCCCTCTTCACTAAGGTATCCACCAAGATATTAACCTTCGACGTAAAGTCAATCAGGTATTAAATCTTTCACTTCCTCCCAAAGATTTTGTTTACTTCATTGAACTCTGCATTAATTTCAACTGTTTCTTTTTCAACAATCTCTACAATCATACAGGATGGGGATGGTGTCTCCCATCAACTCCGTCTTAGCTAACCTATATAACGTCACGTGGCTACGTTATGTGTAACTCCCAAACGTTTAAATGTACAAGACCTACAGAGAAGACTCAAAGCACCTTTTGTATATAGTTCTACTGTCTTCAAATTATGTCCTAGAATCTGTATTGATAAAGCCACTGAATGGCGAAACGTCTACAATAAAGATGTTGCACTTGTGACTCAGTTTTCATCAAGATTCAAAGCACATGAACCAGCCATCCAGTTCACACTTAAAGAGTCCAATGGCAGGTTACAATTTTTCGACGTCCTTATTCATAAAGTGTATAACATCCTTAACTTCCAAGTTTACAGAAAACCTACAAACAAAAAACGATCTCACACACATCTACTACAAGCAGGATACTAAGACCAAACGAGGCATCATTATCAATTTTTTTAAGAGCACACCGAATTTGCAGCCCAGAGTTTCTTGACGTTGAGTATGCATACATGCACTTAACCTTCACTGAGTTACAGTTTTCTTCCTTTTTCATCAAAAACTGCAAGAAAAGAGCCCTCCAAATCATCAGTTTATCACTCACTAACACCACTTTAAACAAAGTCATAATCCTTCCCACCAGTCAAGTTACCTTGAACGTCTCCAAATTACTTGCATAAGCCGACACTAGAGTCGCCATCATAACCAGGCTTGACTCAGACCAAAGTGGAGAACCTTGAACCAGTCAATACAGGTTTTTTACACAATCCCTTGCGGGAGCTATGACATGATATACGTCGATGAAACAGCAAATACCCTTCAAATACGCCTCAATGAACATATCAATGCATGCAACAGAAACTTCTCCAATCATCTTGCGAGATTCAGTGACGCCGCCTAGTGATCAAAGAAGCATGAGTTAAGTCATCTTTTTCGCCATTTCAGACACCATTAAACAAAATAAAGGTAAATTCGTTATTTCGGAGGTATTAGTCAGAACTCTACTCAAAACAGTAAACTCTGCTGTCAGATAGCAACTAGGTACCTATATATATATACCCTCTTTATCAGCGGCTCATCAAAAAAATAAATTGGGGGGACTGCGTGACTACATGCCTCATAGAACCGATTGCAACTGGGTGTGTGCTGCATCGAATGCAGCTCCTCACTGCCAGATGTAACGCCAGTAATATCTATAGTATCGTACCGCATCAATCTTCTATTGTTAATATGTTTTTTTATCTCGTTTCAACAAAAAAAAATCGCATACAACAGATTTTTCAGTTGCAAATTATTTTAGCGAAAGGTTGATGAAGTCATACGTCTGGCCGTGAGCACCTTGGGGGACTGCAGCTCTGCAGCTCCTATGAATGAGCCGCCACTGCTCTGTGTCCTTGTAATGTTTGTAACAGTTTGACAAAGCTCCTGGAGAGCGAAACGTTGATACAATAAAATGTCACATTAGTTGCATCTATGCCCATTTACCAAACATCCTTCAACGTGGTTACTGCACTCTGCTGGCGTTCACATGCTGACAGCGTCAACGCGAACATACTGAGAGACGTGAGATCACAGTAATTCCTTTATGGGATCCTATCCGCTATTATTGTGTTCATGGAGTAGGGCTAAGCCCGTAAGGGGAGTTATACCCCTTTGAAAATCTGAGGTAAGATTTAACCCTAAAGGAAACGTATAGGTCAAATTTCTTGGATCTAGAAAGCTTCATCATCGTCGGCACACATGAATGTTATAATGTATCTAAATAATTTTATTGAACTTTCTGTATTAAACTGATCCCAAAAAACTAATAAAAACAAACCAATACAAGCAATAAAAAATAGCAGCAACAACTTCTGCTTCAAATCATTGGTAAAAAATACCTCGGAATTAAAATATTATATTTAAAAAAAAAAATCCTCCCCCGAGCTGCATGAATATTATCCTCTTAGCAACGTAAGATCTAAATTAGCAGTGTAAGAGTAGGGGAAGATAATTAGTAGTGTAAGAGTAGGGGAAGATAATTAGTAGTGTAAGAGTAGGGGAAGATAATTAGTAGTGTAAGAGTAGGGGAAGATAATTAGCAGTGTAAGAGTAGGGGAAGATAATTAGCAGTGTAAGAGTAGGGGAAGATAATTAGTAGTGTAAGAGTAGGGGAAGATAATTAGCAGTGTAAGAGTAGGGGAAGATAATTAGCAGTGTAAGAGTAGGGGAAGATAATTAGCAGTGTAAGAGTAGGGGAAGATAATTAGTAGTGTAAGAGTAGGGGAAGATAATTAGCAGTGTAAGAGTAGGGGAAGATAATTAGCAGTGTAAGAGTAGGGGAAGATAATTAGCAGTGTAAGAGTAGGGGAAGATAATTAGCAGTGTAAGAGTAGGGGAAGATAATTAGTAGTGTAAGAGTAGGGGAAGATAATTAGTAGTGTAAGAGTAGGGGAAGATAATTAGCAGTGTAAGAGTAGGGGAAGATAATTAGCAGTGTAAGAGTAGGGGAAGATAATTATCAGTGTAAGAGTAGGGGAAGATAATTGGTAGTGTAAGAGGAGGGGAAGATAATTAGAGTGTAAGAGTAGGGGAAGATAATTAGCAGTGTAAGAGTAGGGGAAGATAATTATCAGTGTAAGAGTAGGGGAAGATAATTTGTAGTGTAAGAGGAGGGGAAGATAATTAGCAGTGTAAGAGTAGGGGAAGATAATTAGTAGTGTAAGAGTACCCAGGTACCCATTTTACTGATGGGGAACATAGACAACAGGTGGAAAGAAACACGTCCAATGTTTCTACTCTGGCTGGGAATCGAACCCAGGCCCTCACCGTGTGAAGCGAGAGCGTTAACCACCAGGCCACCAGAAGATAATTAGCAATGTAAGAGTAGGAGAAGATAATTAGTAGTGTAAGAGTAGGGGAAGATAATTAACAGTGTAGGAGTAGGGAAAGATAATTAGCAGTGTAAGAGTAGGGAAAGATAATTAACAGTGTAAGAATAAGAGGAGATAATTAACAGTACAATTCTGTGCAGTAACTGGAGAATGCACCTTCCAACTGGCGTCAAACTTTTAGCTCTGGTGTTAATTTCCTGAAGGAAAACTTGGCCTCAGGTTGTGATTGTTTATTAAACTGATATTGTTGTAATAACTAGAAAATTTCTCCTCTGATCTACTTTACACTTTACTAAGTGGAAAGTTTAGGTTGATTCTGGTTTGTGTGTTACTTTGATTGAAGATAACTGAAATACTGATAATTGGTGAATGCCTCATCCGATCGGCTTGACACCTCCATTACCGATAACTTGAGAATGCAGCTTCTCAGCGGCTTTAAACTTGTATTATGAGAGACTGATATCCGAGATAACTAGTGAAAGCCTCTTCTGTTTTGCCTTATATATTAAACATTCATAACTAAACCTATGCCACACACTGCACTATTCATTTTATTTGCATTGAGGTAGAACGGACTGGGCTTATGAGACAAGGGGATACCTTCCTCGGACTGCACAAATATCTTTCTTTGGTATATTTTGTGCGTGATTTTTTATCACCATTGAGTTTACACGCTGAGAGTTATGCTATCCTGGTTCATTTACAAGCTGAGAGCTGTTGTGCTATCCCAGTTCATTTACAAGCTGAGAGCTGTTGTGCTATCTCAGTTCATTTACAAGCTGAGAGCTGCTGTGCCATCCCAGTTCATTTACAGGCTGAGAGCTGTTGTGCTATCTCAGTTCATTTACACGCTGAGAGCTGTTGTGCTATCCCAGTTCATTTATACGCTGAGAGCTGTTGTGCCATCCCAGTTCATTTACAAGCTGAGAGCTGTTGTTTAACCTCAGCTCATTTACCAGCTCAGCTCTAAGGTACACTAGCACCCCCAAAGGAGGCCACCCATAAGTGTCGACTAGCACCTCACATTTACCTCTGACGTTAAAGTTATTGTGACAGTCACCCCAGATCCTCTTGTTTAAGTGCATCTCAGGGGATAGTGTCAATGACAATCACCCAACACACTTCTCCCCTTTTATTTTTGAAGCAGACAACTTTTCTTTCGCTATGGTGCTACCAGCCTCATTCATTAGGCTTTTCCTGTACGTTATTCATGTTTCCTTGTAGTTTCATACAATAAAGTTTTACAAAACACTTACTAGTTTAGCATCGTCTATAAACATCGATAACATTCACACGTTTCAAGAACATCACGGTGTTTATGCCTTCAGCTACTCTACTTTCTTCCTGAGTTAAGCAGTGGAAGGCCTCGGTCGGATGACCTAAAGCTCCAGTGGCGGGTCATCATATGAATAAGACCCGTGTCAGGAAACACTTGTCCTGTTTCCTGACGAATCTTACCTAACCTAAACTAGACTATATCGCAGATTCTCGAAGATTACGACGGTGCACACCATCTAGGTTGAGGGATTGATCATCTTGTCTACCGTCTCCGGTTCCAGCACCTTCAAATAACCTTTGTGTTGAACAGATGAAGGCAGGGTATAATAGCAGCGATGGAAGCAGAGTTAGTGGATTATAATCAAAAGAAGCGCTAAACAGCAAGGGTTAGACAGCGCAGAGTTAGTGGAGATGGATGCCGTAGGTACAACACTGGTAATCCATTCCAGCTTCCCTACAAATATTCATGAACATTTATCAGCATGTCATGGAATCATTTCAACCATCTTTCTCCAGCTGGCAAGGTAGTTGGAGGGAGTGGAGGGTGGAGAGGCAGCCAGACATTAGCTTGTGTTCCTCAGCAAGCACCCGTTCATGATGGTCTCCATAAAGTCGTACAGTAATGGGGGAATGAGAACGTTAGGAGAATAAGTTAAAGCAGCTCATCAAGTTGTTTGGTAAGAGGGGGGGAGGAAAGGTTGACCAGTTTCGATCAGAGGAAAGGAAGAACAGCTCCAATCCCTTAAATCAAGAGCACTTCATCAGCATCAACAGGTAGCGATACATTACCCCCAGGTGTGTATATGTCTCTCAGTTCATTCACCTGCTGGTAGCATGGCAACTCGCTTTCGTAAACCTACCAATGTTTACTGTAGTAAACAGTTTAAGCATCGTAGCTCCTCCACAAACCTCCGCGCATCTCAGTGTTTAGAAGATATAAAAGGCAATTGAAAACATGTTTATCATTCGTATATTCCATGAAGTAAAACACCTCTGGCGGGATGAGCCGCTAGCGGAGATATATATACACTCGCAAGTGAGGGTGTAATAGCAGCGTGGTGAACGATGCTACGACACACGTAAATAAGCCCACGTTTTTGCCAGGGACTGTGAGCACCTGGGCAGCCAACCTTCACTGAGAGAGCTTACAGGGAGCAGCAGTTCAAGAGCGTTCAATCCCTCCATATTCTGGGGAGTTTTAGTGATGGTAGCCGCCCTCCGCACTGATAATACAATCGTTCGTTACATTAATAAATATAAGCTACGCCGGGCTGCCCCGTATGTTAGGCTGATAAGAGTGAATAAACCACAAGCAGTGGTTGTGGCAGTGTCTGATCCTGGTTCCTCCCACTGCTCTTCTGCTCCCTCCCTAATCCCTCCCTCCACTTCGCTCACATACCTTTTATTCATCCAAGGCTCACTTAAATTATAATATACCATACTAATTGTTCAATTATAATATTACCTGCCTGGCAAGGGTCATTAGTCCTGCTGCAGTCCTTCATGACGTTCTTAAGTTTGCCCTAAGCTATATTCAGCTCGAGGATTGAAGTCTCCTCACTTTACAAGTCAAAGTGAGCAGAGAGGATTAAGCTTAACTAAACCCAATCGAATTTTACGATGGACTGAATAGTGGACTTCATAGAGGGTGACACGCGTGTGGCTCTGAGTGTCTCCTGGTTTATTGGCTGTCTCCATGCTATATCTAATATAATCATTTTTATTTTGCTTATTTTTGCTTGCGCTTGCACACACTCTCTCATATATATATATATATATATATATATATATATATATATATATATATATATATATATATATATATATATATATATATATATATATATATATATTAGTCTAAGCCCTTTAATTGCCTTCCTTTGATGTATTACTTTCATAGTTCCTTGACAATGTGAATAGTCACGAAAGCGCTTGGAATTTCACTACTCTTTCACAGTGGTTGTTTTATATATATATATATATATATATATATATATATATATATATATATATATATATATATATATAATGTGTGTGTGTGTGTGTGTGTGTGCGTGTGTGTGTGTGTGTGTGTGTGTGTGTGTGTGTGTGTGTGTGTGTGTGTGTGTGTGTGTGTGTGTGTGTGTGTGGGGTGCCGAATAGGCAGAACTTGTGATCTTGGCTTAAATAGCAACGTTCATCTTGCCATATAGGACAAGTGAAAATTTGTGGATGCAATAATTTCGCCAAAATCATTCTGAACCTAACGAAAAAAATATATTTCACTGTGTTTGTTTAGTATTAAATTACTGTAAACAAATCTAAAATATATTTAGTTGGGTTAGGCTAAAATAAATTGCTCTTGTTATAATAAGGTTAGGTAAGTTTTTAAAGATTCTTTTGGTGCAAAATTAAAATTTTTTACATTAACATTAATGAAAAATATATATCTTTAAACGTATAAGAGAAAATTTTAGAAAGGACTTAATTTTAAATGAGTTCTTGCTAATTCACCAGTTTTACTTATTCGGCATGACATATATATATATATATATATATAAATATATCTAAATATATATATATATATATATATATATATATATATATATATATATATATATATATATATATATATATATATATATATATATATATATATTATTGTAACCCCGAACGAGTGGTATTGATCAATAACAACACTGTGGTAGCCAGGGATTCGAACCCATGTCATACTGGCCCGCCATTGTGAGCAAGAATCACTTGACGCCTTAACCCACAGGACCACCCAATCCTACAAGAACCACGTACCCAGCTAAGCTAGGTGTGTTACTTTTGATCCGAGGATATACGGAGGTGTGAGAGCTTTGAAGCTAATTTCAATCTCATTCCTGTTTGGTGTACTAGCCAAGGTTCGAATCCTTGGCTAGTGCAGTGTTGTTATTGATCAATACCACTCGTTCGTGGTTACAATAATATATAAATATATGCTGCTCGTAGGCTAGTACACCAAACAGGGATGAGAATGAAATTAGCTGGAAAGTTCCCATACCTCTGTATGTCCTCAGACCAAGAGTAATACACCTAGCTTAACTGGGTGCTTGTTTCTTGTAGAAATTTCTGCGAAATTATTGCATACACAAATTTTTGCTTGCCTTATTCGGCAAGAAGAGCGTTGCTATTTAAGCCAAAATCGCAAGTTTTACCTATTCGGTACGAATATATATATATATATATATATATATATATATATATATATATATATATATATATATATATATATATATATATATATATATATATGTACAGTGGAACCTTGGTACCCAAACTTAATTGGTTCCAGAAGGCTGTTCGAGTGCCGATCTGTTCCAGTATAGAAAGAATTTTTCCCAACTAATTTTCTTTTTGGTTGGCTATCACTAACCCTCTTAGGCCCCATGGTGACTTATTTATACAAATAACATAAAAAAAACTCCAAAAAATACGAAGAAACACGAAATAGTTTACAGCGAAGTTCTGGCAGGTTGTGTTTGTTTGGTCAAGTGCCGAGCAAATGGTCGACTACCGAGCGATTTGCTTATCGAACAAAGCGTTCGAATACTGAATTATGAATTGTTCGAGTATCTAGGTTCCATTGTATATATATTAATGTGTCAATGAACAAGTGATTTTTAAGGAAATAACTGCACTGGCTGAAACTCAAGCCCTCGAACTTTAACATGCTTCCCTTGTAACCTGTCAAAATTCGAGACTCCCTAAACCTCATTGTCTCACTAGCCTATTTTTCTTCCAACAGTTGTTTATATCTTTCTCTAACCGCCTCCTCCTTAGTTTATAGACCTTCACCTTTCTTTACCTGCTGATTCCATTTTCTTTGTATCCCATCTACCTTTTACTCTCGCTGTAGCTACAACTAAAAAGTAATCTGATGTATCTGTGATCCCTCCCATCAGTCGTTTATCTACCAATACATAGTCCAACAAATTACTATCATTATGCCCTGTATCATATCTTGTATACTTATCCTTTTTTTTTCTCAAAATATGTATTATCTATTATCATACCCTTTTCTATACAAAGTTCAATCAAAGGCCCCCATTATCATTTACACCTGGGACCCCAAACTTACCTACCATACCCTCTCTAGCCATTTCTCCCATTTTAACATTTAGGTCTACTACATTTACTCTCTCACTTGGTTCAGAAGTTCCTAAACTCTCACTTAACATTCACCAAAATCTTTCTCTTCCAGGTGTATACACACTTATTATAACCCACTTTTTGCATCTGGCCCTTATTTTAATCCACATAATCCTTGAATTTATAAATTTATATTCCCTCTTCTCCTTCCATAACTAATCCTTCAACATTATTACTAGCCTTTCCTTAGCTCTATCTCAGACACTTTTGACTTTATCCCATTTATTTCTCCCTACTGAAACTCACCTTCCCCCTTCAGCTCTGTTTTGCTTAGAGCTAGGACATCCAACTTCTCATTCACTGGCAGTCATCTTTTTCTCATCATCTGTACTACATCTACACACATTCAAACATCCCAGTTTTATAAAGTTTTTCTGTTTTTCATTAATTTATACAGGATAAAGGGTTACTAGCCCATTGCTCCCGGCATTTTAGTCACTTCCTACGACACACATGGCTTATGGAGGGAACATTCTTTTCCACTTCTGCATGGAGATGAAAGGAAATAAAAAAGAACAAGAACTATTTAGAAAAAGAGAAGAAAATTCAGATCGGTGTGTATAAACATGTGTTTACATGTACATGTAGTGTGCCTAAGTGTAAGCAGATGTAGCAAGACGTACCTGTTTTCTTGTATGTTTATGAGATAAAAAGAAAAATACACCAGCATTCCTACCATTTCTTAAAACAATTACAAGTTTCTGTTTTACATGCATTTGGCAGGACGGTAGCCCTTCCTGTGGCCGGACAGATGACCGACGGCCATTTGGCCGAACAGACATTTCAGCGAACGGAAAATTAGGTTAGGTTAGGTGATGAATGACATTTCATCCGTTCAGTGAAATGTCCGTTTGGCCAAATGTTCGTTGGTGAAATGTCTGCTCGACCAAGTATCCTTCGGCCATCTGTCCATGAGCCACCTCCACAATGTGATGCTTACACCACTCATCTACAGATGCCTCGAAAAGCTAGGTAGCCTGGTTATAAGCCATGTTTCTTCCTAGCTCTAGACACACCAGTAACCCTCAGGCATAGTTTCCAGCTATTTTATTCTCCTCCTGTATATTCTGACCAGTATGTTCTGAAAAAAGAGAGTTATTAATTGACTCTCGCCCTGGCAGGTCATAGCAGCTCTCCTTACTTACTCTGTCTCCCTACGGTCCCCGTTGGGGAGGGGAACCTTTACCAGCAAATCGTGTAAAGATCAAGCCAAAAAGTGGTACTGTTGATGATTCAACGAAGCTTGCTCTTGCAACTGTTGTGCAGGGAGCATTGCATGTAAAATTTAACTCCATTTTATCACCCAAAGAAGCATTCATTGTTGTATGTCACGATGATGCTGAAGCAGAGAAGTTACTTACTACAGAAGCCACCACTACTCTTACTGCTCAAGGATTTACTGTTACATCTTCTCCTGCCCTCAGGGCAAGGAAATCAGTATTCCTGAAAAAACTGGATAAGATTTTGACCTCTCAATCAATTGCTGAACTCAAGTCATCTATAGAAACTCAAAATACTTGGGCTACTGTTGACAGCATTACCAAAATCCCGAATGCATCGTCTATGCTCAAGGTCACCTTTACCGACGTGAACATGGCTGCCACTGCACTGAACGAAGGTCTTGCTGTTTACTACTACTACATCAGCCCTGCCTACATTGAAGCAGAGAGATACCACTACATCCAACATTGCTGGAACTGTTATTCTTATCTTCACACCACCAAAGCATGTCCAGTAAAAGACAAGAAGTTCTGCACTACATGTGGTAGTGAGGGACACACCTTCAGTTCCTGCACCACTGCTGCTCCAACACAACCAGCGTGTTTAAACTGCAAGAGTAATGATCACCATACACTGGCAGCAAAATGTCCTACAAGAAAAGATATTATGAAGAAAACACAAGATGCAGCAAAGAAAAAACCTACTAAAAACGCACCAACGTATGCAGCAATTGCAAAGTTACAAGCAGACACTACAAAATTCCTTCAAGCATCTACTCAGCCCGCCTCCACCACCACCACCACCATCACTCCTCCAACATGTGACGTAACGAAGATCCACTACTGTCTACTATACGCTCACATGCAGAACATGGCTCTACGTGGATCCTTTAACTCTACCATCAACGAGTTATTTGCATTAAATAACTTGCCATCATTCACATTTCCAGCATCTCCACCTTCTGAAGAAATTCTCAAATACACAAAGGACTTAATCAACACCTCTGCTACAGCAGCTCCAACACCACCAACAACTAATGACGTCACTCCAACAACGTCCAACGAGAGGCCTCCAACGCCACCACTCATTGAAACCGACCAATTAGAAGCCTTGCCACCTGAAACATCTTCCTATTCGTCTACTAAAGATGGCAGCAAATCTTCGCTTCCACCTTCAGCACCACTTAACAAGAAAGAAAAACCAACATCAAATTACGACTCCCGTCAAGAAAATGATGAAGATGAAGATGAAGATGAAGATGCAGACGAAAAAACATACTCTACATGGCCTGGAATCACTTTTTATACTACAGGAAAATATCCTCAAGATATGCTGCTTTCTGAACTCCACTCTCACCTCATCCAAAAGAAAGTCAAGTTTACCACCGATTCTTCTCGTACAGTTGAACTTTCTACACTTATAAAGTTCATTGAAGAACGATCTAAAGAGTCCCACTTACAACACTTGCTAACACGTATAGATATCATCCCTTTACAACGATTTAAACGTCTTGAGAATGGAACTCAAATCAAATTCCAGTACACATCGTAAAACGTCACAACTCCAAGTAACCACCAAGCCACTATGAACTGACTAATCAAAAATAAGCTCCTTTCTTGTCGCCTGCAGCCACCTATCACCATCAAGTCCCAGTTTTTCCATCGAGCAAGATGCAGCCAGCACCTGCAGAGTTCCTGTTGCCTTCTACATCGTCTTCGTCAGTGTTTATTCATGCTTAGCAGTTGGGTCTAGTCCTGACTCCTCTCTTCGACTCAAGACATTCCTCTCACGGTCTATTCTTCGCTGTCCCCTCGCCCCTCGCCCCTCGTGGGTCCTTACCTGTGAGTCCTCTGTTCTGTTCTGTTAATGGAGAGTTAGGGGTATCGGGAAGATGGAGGGAATATTCTGAGGAATTATTAAATGTTGATGAAGATAGGGAAGCTGTGATTTCGGGTATAGGGCAAGGAGGAATAACAACTTGTAGGAGTGAGGAAGAACCAGTTGTGAGTGTGGGGGAAGTTAATGAGGGAGTGGGTAGAATGAAAGGTGGTAAGGCAGCTGGGATTTATGGGATAAAGACAGAAATGTTAAAATCAGGTGGGGATATAGTTTTGGAGTGGTGATGTTTTTATTTAATAAATGTATGGAACAGGGTAAGGTACCTAGGATGAAAGGTGGTAAGGCAGCTGGGAATTATGGGATAAAGACAGAAATGTTAAAAGCAGGTGGGAATATAGTTGTGGAGCGGTGATGTTTTTATTTAATAAATGTATGGAACAGGGTAAGGTACCTAGGGACTGGCAGAGCTCGTGCATAGTTCCACTGTATAAGGCAAAGGGGACAAAAGAGAGTGCAAAAGTTATAGGGGAATAAGTCTGTTGAGTATACCTGGTAAAGTGTATGACAGAGTTATTATTGAAGGAATTAAGAATAAGATGGAGAGTAGGATAGCAGATGAACAAGGAGGCTTTAGGAAAGGTAGGGGGTGTGTAGACCAAGTGTTTACAGTGAAATATATAGGTGAACAATATTTAGATAAGGGTAAAGAGGTTTCTGTGGCATTTATGGATTTGAAAAAGGCATATGACAGGGTGGATAGGGGGGGGCAATGTGACAGATGTTGCAAATATATGGAATAGGAGGTAGGTTGCTGAAAGCAGTGAAGAGTTTATACGAGGATAGTGAGGCTCAGGTTAGAGTATGTAGAAGAGAGGGAGATTATTTACCAGTAATAGTAGCCTTAGGCAAGGATGTGTGATGTCACCATGATTGTTCAATATATTTATAGATGGGGTTGTAAGAGAAGTGAATGTTCGGGTGTTGGCAAGAGATGTGGGGTTAAAAGATAAAGAATCTAACACAAAGTGGGAGTTGTCACAGTTGCTCTTTGCTGATGACACTGTGCTTTTAGGAGATTCTGAAGAGAAGTTGCAGAGGTTGGTGGATGAGTCTGGTGGAGTATGTAAAAGAAGAAAATTAAAAGTGAATATAGGAAAGAGTAAGGTGATGAGGATAACAAAAAAATTAGGTGACGAAAGATTAGATATCAGATTGAAGGGAGAAAGTAAGGAGAAGGTGAATGTATTCAGATATTTAGGAGTGGATGTGTCAGCAGATGGGTCTATGAAAGATGAGGTGAATCACAGAATTGATGAGGGGAAAAAGGTGAATTGTGCACTTAGGAGTTTGTGGAGACAAAGAACGTTGTCCATGGAAGAGAAGAGGGGAATGTATAAGAGTATAGTTATATCAACGCTCTTATATGGGTGTGAAGCATGGGTGGTGAATGTTGCAGCAAGGAGAAGGCTGGAGGCAGTGGAGGTTGTCATGTCTGAGGGCAATGTGTGGTGTGAATATAATGCAGAGAATTCGTAGTTTGGAAATTAGGAGGAAGTGCGGGATTGCCGAAACTACTATCCAGAGGGCTGAGGAGGGGTTGTTGAGGTGGTTCGGATATGTAGAGAGAATGGAACGAATCAGAATGATTTCGAGAGGGTATAAATCTGTACTGGAGGGAAGGCAGGGTAGAGGTCGACCTAGCAAAGGCTGGAGGGAGGGAGTAAAGGAGGGTTTGTGTGCGAGGGGCTTGGGCTTCCAGCAAGCATGCGTGAGCGTGTTTGATAGGAGTGAATGGAGACAAATGGTTGGAGTGTGAGCAAGGTAACATTTATGAAGGGATTAAGGGAAACTGGCAGGCCGGACTTGAGTCCTGGAGATGGGAAGTACAGTGCCTGCACTCTGAAGGAGGGGTGTTAATGTTGCAGTTTAAAAACTGTAGTGTAAAGCACCCTTCTGGCAAGACAGTGATGGAGTGAATGATGGTGAAAGTTTTTCTTTTTCGGGCCGCCCTGCCTGGGTGGGAGACGGCCGATGTGTTAATAAAATAAAATATATATGTCGTGCCGAATAGGTAAAATTGGTTAATTAGCAAGAGCTCCTTTAAAATGAAGTCCTCTCTAAATTGTTCTCTTATATGTTTAAGAATATATTTTTTCAGTTATGTTAATATAAAACTTTATAATTTTGTACCAAAAGAACCTCAGAAAACTTATCTAACCTTATTATAACAAGCGCAATTTAATTTAGCCTAATCTAACTAAATATATTTTAGATAAGTTTACAATAATTCAATAAACAAACACAATGAAATATATTTTATTTCGTTAGGTTCAGAATGATTCTTGAGAAATTACTGCATACACAAATTTTCGCTTGCCTTGTTCGGCAATAAGAGCGTTGCTATTTATGCCAAAATAGCAAGTTTTACCTATTCGGCACGACATATATATATATATATATATATATATATATATATATATATATATATATATATATATATATGCACTTAATTTGCACATCAAGATTCGAACCTGCACACTATGCTCCCTTCTTTTACATCTCTATCACCTCACTGTTCCTTCTCTCATGTGTTTCCTTACACCTTCACCTGCACTCTTCCCTACACTGCATAAGCTTGTCAGTGGCAGCCTTTGAAACCTCAAAGTACAGTACTCGCCCCACCTCTGCTTCTCATTTTTATATGCGACGGACAGAGCCACAAATCATAGCACCGTATCATCCATTGCAGACGATACTAGAATTTGTACGAGAGCGGCGTCTACCAAGGATTCAGTGAACCTTCAACCAGATATAAATCAGGTGTTCCAGCGGGCTACAGAGAGCAATATGGTGTACAGCCAAGTCAAACTTCAGTCACTGTGTTATGGAAAAAATTAGGAATTAGAAAGTGAAACGAAGTGCAAGACAAACTCCAATCATTCAATAGAGCAGAATATCTACGAGAGAGACCTGGGAGTGACAATGTCAGAGGATCTCACGTTCAAGAATTGCAACGATGTTATTACCTCCATAAGAGGTGAACCAATGATTCTCATACAATCACTTGTTCTTTCTAGGCTGGAATATTGCTCTATACTAACAGTCACCTTTAAGGCATAAGAAATTGCAGAATTTGAAGACATACAAAGAACCTTCACTCTACGTATAAATCCAGTCAAGCATCTGAACTACTGAGAATGCTTGAAGACCCCTGAATTGTATTCCTTGGAATGTAGGTGAGAAAGATATATCATAATCTACACCTGGAAAATTCCGGAGGTATAGATCCCAAACCTGCACACTGCAACCACTTCATACGAAGGCAAGAGACGAAATGTATCCAATAAAACTCAAGGATGCGATGAGAAAACTAAGAGAGAACTCGGTAAGTGTAAGGGGGCCTAGACTTTTCAGCACCCTAGTTTTTTCATACTAGGAATTACCAGTAAACCTCTGGCTGTATTCAAGAGAGAAGTTGACAAGTTTAAGTCGCTTCCTGATCAGACGGGTTGTGATACAAACGTTGGGCTGCTCACGGCGGGCACTAACAGCTTGGTCGGTCAGGCCAACAACGTGTAGGCCTGGTCTGAGACCTGGCCGTGAGGGGCGATGACTTCTGCAAGTGACTACAGGTTGCCTACAGAATACAAGTAGCCTACAGTGATACCTGTCAGCCATTAATGACCACGTAGGCCATTAAGCCCATGCTCTATTTCCCTTTCCCCATCAACAACTAGGCCTCTGAGCTTCACCTTTGCTTCGATTTGGTAGTCTGCGCAGGGCTCAAGGTCTGTACAGGCCTCAAGGTCTATACAGGCCTCAAGGGCTGTACAGGCCTCAAGGGCTGTACAGGCCTCAAGGTCTATACAGGCCTCAAGGGCTGTACAGGCCTCAAGGGCTGTACAGACTATCAAATAACCCCAGAAAGCGCCCATGGTCTTTGTGTGGACCTTTCTGTACAATTAAGAACCTTATGACAACTGCTTCCTCTCTCCATTATTCTGCCCTTTCTTGTGGCCTCATCCAGCCTGGGCTAGTACTGAACTCTGTGTTTATGGTTTTACGAGAGAGAGAGAGAGAGAGAGAGAGAGAGAGAGAGAGAGAGAGAGAGAGAGAGAGAGAGAGAGAGAGAGAGAGAGAGAGAGAGAGAGAGAAATGAGAAGAGGGAATGAGAGATCATGAAAGGGCATGAGAGAATGAGAGAGAAAATGAGAATAAATATTCCTGACCATCTTCTTCAAGTCATTGCTACTGTCTCCTGATCCACTTGGCATCGTCTGGTTCGACGTGTTATCGTGGGGATGAACAAAGCGTCCCTCAGCCTGGCAGAACAAACGCTATTCCGCCGTCGTTCCGAGTGAATTCTTGGGATGCGATCTATTGTAGGTTTTGCCGGCGTGAATACGTAAGCAGACGCTTGGGAAGACGGTCGGTGCGTGACCTCCGCCGCTTGCAGACAGCTGCTCAGAATGTTCCATGTATATATATATATATATATATATATATATATATATATATATATTTATATATATATATATATATATATATATATATATATATATATATATATATATATATATATATATATATATATATTTTTTTCTGGAGTGTTTTACAGTTATCCAGCTGTTTGGTAGATATATGATGGATTATTATTATAATCAAGGGGAGCGGTAAACCCGTAGGATTATGCAGCGCCTGTGCAGATGATGTGGAAGGTATTCAGACTTAATTCAGGGAATTGGAGCAGACATCTAATGGAAAGATATAAAATACTTTCACTAGAACAGTTTACTGTTAACAGACCACGGAACGGATGGGGGTTGAACCCGTGTCGAGTAAGTCCTGTTTCACCAGTCTAATACAAATAATTGTGAAGATCTGAAGGAGACTGAGGTAATCAGTCCCTCAGCCTGGAATCGATGTAATCAGTCCATCATTATTAATTGATGGACTGATTACATCGCCAGGCTGAGGGACTGACTACCTCAGTCTCCTTCAGATCTTCACAAGTCTTCTTTGTAATGAAGTGATGAAACAGCCTGGAGTTTTACGATTCACTCGACATGGTTTCAAACCCCACCCGTTCCGTGGTTTGTTTACAACCGAATTATTACAATTTAATGGAAACGTTTCGGTCCTATGACATCGGTCCCTACAAGTGTGACCAAATGGAGTGATTGAGGTCACAGGACCGAATAAAACAAAATATTCTGTGCTCAACTTTTCTGTCCCTTTTCCCCCCAATAATATTTCCGTATCACAGACAGTTTTTACTAGAAATATCTATGCATAAACCTTCTCTGTCTGTGTTTGAGTCTGTGTCAGCGTCTACAGTATATCTCGTACTTATTTATGTCTCCCTCGCTGGCTGAACCACAGTACAAGGTCTGTACTAAGTTGTTGAAACCTGATTATTTTTCCCTTTCTCTCTATCGCTTCTACGCTGAAGTTTATTTGGTCTTCTCGCCGTGACGGGTTGCTAGTAGCGCTGGAGATGGAAGGAGAGATGGATGGATGTTGGTGGCGACGCGGAAATGGGAGGAGGGTCTAATGGAGGAAGGGAGGTGGTGAATGGGAGAGGGAGAGTATGAAGGGTGGAAGATAAGGAAGAGAGGTAGGGTGAGGTGTACTCACCTATTGGTTGCAGGGGGGTCGAGTCTCCCCTCAAGGCTACTACTCTTCGCTGGTTGCTACTAGGTTCAAGTACGTATGTATGCATGCATCTAAATATGTATATATATGCAAAATACAGGACAAAAACAATAATTAGTATCGGGTCTTTGATTAGAGAAGATGGGACATACTCAACGATAACAAAGAAATACTTGTCATACTTAAGTCGCAGTACGACTCAGTGTTCAGTGATCCACTAATCGGCCCTAAGACTGAGAACCTAAATAAGGTCTTCATGAACGAGACAAAATGCGGCAGACATCTCTCTAATCTCTGATGTAACTATAACTCCAGTTAGCTTCAAAGTCATTGTTTGCATACCAATGCACTCCACCCCAAACCCAGACTCGTGGAACTCGATATTCATCAAGAATTGCTAGAAACTCTTAATTAACACGTGTCTTCCATATTCTCTGGAGAAGCGTAGACACTGAGTCATCTCACAGCCATTATAATCACTGATATTGTCTCACTCAACATAGGTGGTAGTAAAATAATTGCTAAAATCTATAGATTAACAGTCCCTAGCATCCCACGTTATAAAGAGCTATGAGAAATAAGATAACCAATCACATGGAATCACAGTTGCACAGCGCAGGTCAACATGGGTTCAGATATGGCCGCTCCTACCTTTCGCAACTGCTGAACCATTACGACATGGTCATGAATGCCCCAAAAGACAAAATGCCACCATGGGATAATTGCATATAAAATGCGTGCAAAAGAAATAATGAGGAAGGTGGGCAGATGGATTTTTAACTTCCTCACAAACAGAACCCAAAAAATAATGGTAAACAGATTGAAATCAAGGGCTGCTACAGTGAAAAATTCTGTTCAAGACTACAAGCCTCCGGATGCAACGTCCCAGCAATTCCAGGAACAGCTGTTAAAGATTGACCACTGTCTGGAAAATCTTCCAGCTCCTGCCCCCAACATCTTGCTTCTGGGGGATTTCAACTTGAGGCACCTAAAATGGAGTAATATAGCAAATAAATGTTGTTACAGTGATAACACCAGGACGAGAACTCACACACACACACGAGCTTTTAAATCTCTGCACAAAATTCAACTTAAACCAGCAAATAATAAAGCCTACTAGACTGGAGAACACACTAGACCTCATCTTCAGTAACAATGATGATCTGATACGAAATGTCACCATATCAAAAACAATATACTCAGATCACAACATAATCGAGGTTCAGACATGTATGCGCGGAGCCCCAGACCGACAAAATGAGATTAGTCACGAGGGAGCCTTCACCAAATTTAACTTCAATAACAAGAACATAAAGTGGGACCAAGTAAACCAAGTCCTAAACGATATAAGCTGGGAAGATAGACTAAGCAACACAGACCCCAACTTGTGCCTAGAACAGATTAACTCGGTGGCACTCGATGTATGCTCAAGGCATATTCCTTTAAGAAAAAGGAGGAGTAGATGTAAAATAGAAAGAGACAGGCGCTCCCTTTACAGGCGACGGAAAAGAATAACAGAGCGGCTAAAAGAGGCCAATATATCTGAAATGCGTAGGGAGACACTGGTCAGAGAAATAGCAAACATCGAACTTAAGCTAAAGGAATCTTATAGGAGTCAGGAATCGCGGGAAGAACTAAAAGCCATAAATGAAATCGAAAGAAACCCAAAGTATTTCTTTTCTTATGCCAAATCAAAGTCGAGAACAACATCCAGTATTGAGCCCTTACTTAAACAAGATGGATCCTACACAGATGACAGCAAGGAAATGAGTGAGCTACTCAAGTCCCAATATGAGTCAGTTTTTAGCAAGCCGCTAACCAGACAAAGTCGAAGATCAAAATGAATTTTTTATGAGAAAGCCACAGAATTTGGTAAACACAAGCCTATCTGGTGTTATCCTGACGCCAAATGACTTTGAACAGGCGATAAATGACATGCCCATGCACTCTGCCCCAGGGCCAGACTCATGGAACTCCATGTTCATCAAGAACTGCAAGAAGCCCCTATCACAAGCTTTTACCATCCTATGGAGAGGGAGCATGGACACGGGGGTCGTCCCACCGTTACTAAAAACAACAGACATAGCCCCACTCCACAAAGGGGGCAGTAAAGCAATAGCAAAGAACTACAGACCTATAACACTAACATCCCATATCATAAAAATCTTAGAAAGGGTCCTAAGAAGCAAGAACGTCACCCATCTAGATACCCATCAATTACACAACCCAGGGCAACATGGGTTTAGAGCAGGTCCCTCCTGTCTGTCCCAACTACTGGATCACTACGACAAGGTCCTAGATGCACTAGAAGACAAAAAGAATGCAGATGTAATATATACAGACTTTGCAAAAGCCTTCGACAAGTGTGACTATGGCGTAATAGCGCACAAAATGCGTGCTAAAGGAATAACAGGAAAAGTTGGAAGATGGATCTATAATTTCCTCACAAACAGAACACAAAGTGTAGTAGTCAACAGAGTAAAGTGTGAAGTAGCTACGGTGAAAAGCTCTGTTCCACAAGGCACAGTATTCGCTCCCATCTTGTTTCTCATCCTCATGTCTGACATAGACAAGGATGTCAGCCACAGCACCGTGTCTTCCTTTGCAGATGACACCCGAATCTGCATGACAGTGTCTTCCATTGCAGACACTGCAAGGCTCCAGTTGGACATCAACCAAATCTTTCAGTGGGCTGCAGAAAACAATATGAAGTTCAACGATGAGAAATTTCAATTACTCCGATATGGTAAACATGAGGAAATTAAAACTTCGTCAGAGTACAAAACAAATTCCGGCCACAAAATAGAGCGAAAAACCAACGTCAAAGACCTGGGAGTGATCATGTCGGAGGATCTCACCTTCAAGGACCATAACATTGTATTAATCGCATCTGCTAGAAAAATGACAGGATGGATAATGAGAACCTTCAAAACTAGGGAGGCCAAGCCCATGATGACACTCTTCAGGTCACTTGTTCTATCTAGGCTGAATATTGCTGCACACTAACAGCACCTTTCAAGGCAGGTGAAATTGCTGACCTAGAAAATGTACAGAGAACCTGCACGGCGCACATAACGGAGATAAAACACCTCAATTACTGGGAGCGCTTGAAGTTCCTGAACCTGTATTCCCTGGAACGCAGGCGGGAGAGATACATGATTATATACACCTGGAAAATCCTAGAGGGTCTAGTACCGAACTTGCACACGAAGATCACTCACAACGAAAGCAAAAGACTCGGCAGACGATTCAACATCCCCCCAATGAAAAGCAGGGGTATCACTAGCATGTTATGAGACAATACAGTAAGTGTCAGGGGCTCGAGACTGTTCAACTGCCTCCCGGCATACATAAGGGGGATTACCAATAGACCCCTGGCTGTCTTCAAGCTGGCACTGGACAAGTATCTAAAGTCGGCACCTGACCAGCCGGGCTGTGGCTCGTACGTTGGATTGCGTGCAGCCAGCAGTAACAGCCTGGTTGATCAGGCACTGATCCACCATGAGGCCTGGTCACAGACCGGGCCGCGGGGGCGTTGACCCCCGGAACTCTCTCCAGGTAAACTCCAGGTAAACAGTACTCACCCCACTTCCCTTCTTCATTCTCATATCTGACAGAGACATCAATCATAGCACTATCATCCTTTGCAGATGATGCTAGAATCTGTATGAAAGTGGGATCCATAGAAGACACACCAATCCTCCAAGCTGATATAAACTAAATCTTCCAGTGTGCCACTAACAATATATTCAATGGGGGCAAATTTCAATTACTCCATGGAATAATAGAGGAAATAAAAAAGGTCAGAGTTTAAGAAACTCAAACCACTCGAATGTGAGAGACCTGAGAGAGATAATGACAGAAGATCCCAGGTTCAGGGAGTATAACTACGTTATTATCGCTACTGCAAGAAAAGTGATAGGTCGGATAACTAGAACCTTCAAAACAAGGGATGCCATGCCAATGATGGCACACTTCAGGTCACTCGGGCCTTTTCAAGGCGGGCAAAATTGTTGAGCTGGAAAGTGTAGAACCTTTACATCTCGTATAAACTCAAATACTTGAGTTACTGGAAGTGCTTGAAGTACCCAGATCTTTACTCCTTAGAGTGTAGGTGAGAAAGATGCATTATAATATACATGTGGAAGATAGTGGAGGGATTGAGCCCAAACCTGCACACCGAAGGTATCCTGCACACCAGTGCAGGATACCTCCAATGAAAAACAGGGGAGCGACGAGTACAC
>NC_091348.1:8040497-8175497 GCF_038502225.1 Cherax quadricarinatus
CAGTAGCGACACAACACATTCTTGGCGCCACAATGACGGTATCTCGCTGGGTTCACCTCTGTCTTGCTGGGTTCACCTCTGTCTTGCTGGGTTCACCTCTGTCTTGCTGGGTTCACCTCTGTCTTGCTGGGTTCACCTCCTCCCTCTTGACGGGTTCACCTCCTCCCTCTTGACGGGTTCACCTCCTCCCTCTTGACGGGTTCACCTCCTCCCTCTTGACGGGTTCACCTCCTCCCTCTTGGCGGGTTCACCTCCTCCCTCTTGGCGGGTTCACCTCCTCCCTCTTGGCGGGCTCACCTCCTCCCTCTTGGCGGGCTCACCTCCTCCCTCTTGTCGGGCTCACCTCCTCCCTCTTGACGGGTTCACCTCCTCCCTCTTGACGGGTTCACCTCCTCCCTCTTGACGGGTTCACCTCCTCCCTCTTGGCGGGCTCACCTCCTCCCTCTTGGCGGGCTCACCTCCTCCCTCTTGGCGGGCTCACCTCCTCCCTCTTGGCGGGCTCACCTCCTCCCTCTTGGCGGGCTCACCTCCTCCCTCTTGGCGGGCTCACCTCCTCCCTCTTGGCGGGCTCACCTCCTCCCTCTTGGCGGGCTCACCTCCTCCCTCTTGGCGGGCTCACCTCCTCCCTCTTGGCGGGCTCACCTCCTCCCTCTTGGCGGGCTCACCTCCTCCCTCTTGGCGGGCTCACCTCCTCCCTCTTGGCGGGCTCACCTCCTCCCTCTTGGCGGGCTCACCTCCTCCCTCTTGGCGGGCTCACCTCCTCCCTCTTGGCGGGCTCACCTCCTCCCTCTTGGCGGGCTCACCTCCTCCCTCTTGGCGGGCTCACCTCCTCCCTCTTGGCGGGCTCACCTCCTCCCTCTTGGCGGGCTCACCTCCTCCCTCTTGACGGGCTCACCTCCTCCCTCTTGACGGGCTCACCTCCTCCCTCTTGACGGGCTCACCTCCTCCCTCTTGACGGGCTCACCTCCTCCCTCTTGACGGGCTCACCTCCTCCCTCTTGACGGGCTCACCTCCTCCCTCTTGACGGGTTCACCTCCTCCCTCTTGGCGGGTTCACCTCCTCCCTCTTGGCGGGCTCACCTCCTCCCTCTTGGCGGGCTCACCTCCTCCCTCTTGGCGGGCTCACCTCCTCCCTCTTGGCGGGCTCACCTCCTCCCTCTTGGCGGGCTCACCTCCTCCCTCTTGGCGGGCTCACCTCCTCCCTCTTGGCGGGCTCACCTCCTCCCGCTTGCCGGGCTCACCTCCTCCCTCTTGGCGGGGTCACCTCCTCCCTCTTGGCGGGCTCACCTCCTCCCTCTTGGCGGGCTCACCTCCTCCCTCTTGGCGGGCTCACCTCCTCCCTCTTGACGGGATCACCTCCTCCCTCTTGCCGGGGTCACCTCCTCCCTCTTGACGGGCTCACCTCCTCCCTCTTGACGGGCTCACCTCCTCCCTCTTGACGGGCTCACCTCCTCCCTCTTGACGGGTTCACCTCCTCCCTCTTGACGGGTTCACCTCCTCCCTCTTGACGGGTTCACCCCCTCCCTCTTGACGGGTTCAACTCCTCCCTCTTGCCGGGTTCAACTCCTCCCTCTTGCAGGGTTCAACTCCTCCCTCTTGCCGGGTTCAACTCCTCCCTCTTGCCGGGTTCAACTCCTCCCTCTTGCCGGGTTCAACTCCTCCCTCTTGACGGGTTCAACTCCTCCCTCTTGACGGGTTCAACTCCTCCCTCTTGACGGGTTCAACTCCTCCCTCTTGACGGGTTCAACTCCTCCCTCTTGACGGGTTCAACTCCTCCCTCTTGACGGGTTCAACTCCTCCCTCTTGACGGGTTCAACTCCTCCCTCTTGACGGGTTCAACTCCTCCCTCTTGACGGGTTCAACTCCTCCCTCTTGACGGGTTCAACTCCTCCCTCTTGACGGGTTCAACTCCTCTCTCTTGACGGGTTCAACTCCTCTCTCTTGACGGGTTCAACTCCTCTCTCTTGACGGGGTCACCTCCTCTCTCTTGACGGGGTCACCTCCTCTCTCTTGACGGGGTCACCTCCTCTCTCTTGACGGGGTCACCTCCTCTCTCTTGACGGGGTCACCTCCTCTGTCTTGACGGGGTCACCTCCTCTGTCTTGACGGAGTCACCTCCTCTGTCTTGACGGGGTCGTCACCTCTGTCTTGACGGGGTCACCTCCTCTGTCTTGACGGGGTCACCTCCTCTGTCTTGACGGGGTCACCTCCTCTGTCTTGACGGGGTCACCTCCTCTGTCTTGACGGGGTCACCTCCTCTGTCTTGACGGGGTCACCTCCTCTGTCTTGACGGGGTCACCTCCTCTGTCTTGACGGAGTCACCTCCTCTGTCTTGACGGGGTCACCTCCTCTGTCTTGACGGGGTCACCTCCTCTGTCTTGACGGGGTCACCTCCTCTGTCTTGACGGGGTCACCTCCTCTGTCTTGACGGGGTCACCTCCTCTGTCTTGACGGGGTCACCTCCTCTGTCTTGACGGGGTCACCTCCTCTGTCTTGACGGGGTCACCTCCTCTGTCTTGACGGGGTCACCTCCTCTGTCTTGACGGGGTCACCTCCTCTGTCTTGACGGGTTCACCTCCTCTGTCTTGACGGGTTCACCTCCTCTGTCTTGACGGGTTCACCTCCTCTGTCTTGACGGGTTCACCTCCTCTGTCTTGACGGGTTCACCTCCTCTGTCTTGACGGGGTCACCTCCTCTGTCTTGACGGGGTCACCTCCTCTGTCTTGACGGGTTCACCTCCTCTGTCTTGACGGGTTCACCTCCTCTGTCTTGACGGGTTCACCTCCTCTGTCTTGACGGGTTCACCTCCTCTGTCTTGACGGGTTCACCTCCTCTGTCTTGACGGGGTCACCTCCTCTGTCTTGACGGGGTCACCTCCTCTGTCTTGACGGGTTCACCTCCTCTGTCTTGACGGGGTCACCTCCTCTGTCTTGACGGGTTCACCTCCTCTGTCTTGACGGGTTCACCTCCTCTGTCTTGACGGGTTCACCTCCTCTGTCTTGACGGGTTCACCTCCTCTGTCTTGACGGGTTCACCTCCTCTGTCTTGACGGGGTCACCTCCTCTGTCTTGACGGGTTCACCTCCTCTGTCTTGACGGGTTCACCTCCTCTGTCTTGAAGGGTTCACCTCCGTTTCAGAACCTCCTCTGCGATACACATACCCCCTCCCTCCCTCGGGACACAGACACTCACCTTTCGATGAAGTACACCGAGATGTATATTTTTCAGTGTACATACACAGACAGACACTTCACGGTGTATATATATACACAGCTACACACCTCTCCGCTTACATATAAACTTCTAGGTGTGTGTATATACAGAGATACACACCTTCAAGTGTATATATCCTCTCTATAGAGCCGAGAGCGGTAACCTCTTGAACAGATAAACATGATGATATATACTATAGAGTGACAAAGGTGTTCAAGAGGCCAGGGAGGATCCTGTTGATAGGATCGAAACCTGAATATATTTCCATCCTAATTTATGGCACATATGGAGGATATATCGAGTTATTTCGTTTTTTGTGTCCGCAGCAGAAGGTGGATAGTACACGAGATCAACTGGAATAACGGAAGTAGGTAATGGATTTACAATTCTCTAAAGAACAGGGCAGAAAAAGTGGTAGTCAACAAGGAAACACTTAACATTAGCAAAGTAAAGAGTTCATTGCCCCAAGGCGCGGTCCTGGTGCCTCTCTTGTTCCTCATTTTCATGGCAGACTTACATAAAAACACAAACAATAACTCTGTATGATACTCAGCAGATGAGACAACTAGCATGAAAGTCACCTCAGTAGAAGACACTGAAAAACTGCAAGAGAATATAAACAAAGTGTTCCATTCGGGAGGTAGAAAATAGAGTTATGTTTAGTTGGGACAAATTCCAGGTATTCAGGCATGGAAAAAATGCACACACAAGGGAATGGTATATAAAACACTAAAGGGGTCACCCTATACAAAGAAAAAAAATGGAAAAAAAGACCTAGGTATAATTATGTCAGCTGACTCATCTTTTCAAGGACTCAACACAGGAAGAGCCAGGAAAATGACAGGATGGATAATAAGAACTTTCAAAACACCAACATTATTATAATTGTGTTTGCTCGCTTGGAGTACTATTTGGTGTTCACAGCGCCGTTCAAAGCAGGTGAGATAGTGAGAGACAAGACAGATATGCGATAATATATATATGGAAGATACTGGAGGGCCTAGTCCAAAATCTACACTATCATAATGGAGCGATAGATATGGGAGGAAGTGCAAAATTTATCTGGTGTAAAGCAGGGGCCCCATGAGCACTAACTAGCACAGCATCAACATTAATGGGTCTAGACTTTTCAACATACCACCAGCAGATACCAGAAATATTGCTGGAACAAGAGTAGTTTTCAAGAGGAAACTACATCAATACCTCCTCGGTGTGCCTCTTCCACTGGCTCCACTATATCTTTCAGTAAATATAGCCAGATGTTGCATACATGTCGTATTGATCAACTTGTTGGTATTACACACTCTCAAACTAAAGGGAAAAGATCATTGGAGGAGCAGTGCAGTCGGTCTACTCACTGGTTTACGCTGGGCAGTTCCTAGTCACCTGTGTGCCGGGGTTAGACGACACAGGACCATCTCAAGATGATTCGCCTATCTGTGACGAGCTGTCAGAGGACGGAAGATTGCCAGAAAAAACAGTGGAATGTGCGCCTAGTGGCTGTATAGGAGATCAGTTCTATTAACTTTATCGTCAACACATACATTATTGACAATAAAGCTAATAGTGCTCTTAAGTCTTTCTCTCTTTCAGTTTAAGATCTACATTATTTGGTTTATGGGTGTCATAGCCATTTTATTTTCTCAGGATTACAACTTCACATTAAACGGCATCTGTCACTTCTCTAGTCTGTTTACTAACTTAGAGTAACTGTGATTGATCTAACATCTATAATTGGCACATAACTGGTTTGGGCAACTTGTACAATGTTTTGAAATATAACTGGCTTCCCTCACCATAATCTTATGTCAGGTCATTAGTCTACGTCACTACGCCACGTGCAAATACAGTTAAGGGCCTAAATTACTGGAAGTATTAAGGTCGCCCGACCTGTACCCTTTGAAAAACAGGCAAGAAAGGCGCATCATAATTTACATATGACAAATCGTATGGGGATTGGTCCAAGACCTGCTTACAGAAATCACCCACTACGAAAGCAAGTCTCGGCAGACTGTGCAAAATACCCCAGTGAAGAGCAGAGGTGCCATGAGTACAGAGATAAATATACATATTGGGAACCCAAGGAAGATTACTAACAGATCCCTTGGTAAATGCTGACAAGTGGGAATAAAACTCTGGTAAGTAGTAGGTTCGCCGGTAGAATTGGATTCTTTTAATACGTTTCGTCCAAGGATATATAAAGAACACCCTTGAGCGAAACTCTGGTATTAAAAATGATCGTCTGCCTCCAGTGTCTTTATTCGCAACAGACCCTATGCTGTCTTCAAGAGGTAACATAGCAAGTTCTTCCAGTCAGTTCCTGATCAGCCGAGCTGTGGTTTGTATGTTTACCTGCGTGTGGCCACCAGGAACAGCCTGATTGTTCAGGCCTTCAACCACTTTAGGCCTGGTCTGGCACCGTACTGGGGCTTTAACCACCCAAACCTTCTTACAGGTATCCGACAGCTAAAGGTTACCACTTCGACTCGTCCATTTGGTTTTGTCACAAACTAAAAAAAAAAAAAAAAAAAAAAAAAAAAAAAAAAAAAAAAAAAAAAAAAAAAATTGGGAGTTTGTATATCACATCTAAGATTAATTTTTCTCGGCGTTTAAGACACTGCAGCCAAATAGAACCAACAGCTTAAATTCTCTCTGACTTACTGTGCATCACCACTCCGCCCTCTTTTCTATTGAATAATTAATGCCCCTGTGTGTCATTTAGCAGGCATGTCTTTATTGTCTAGACTAAACCAAGTCTCGGTTACGGAAAATGATATCTGTTTCCTGCCCATGTAGTCTCAGTTCATTTACTTCCAGCTTTCTTGATTATTTGTACAGTAGATGCTACTGGAGTTAATGTCGTGCCTCTCCACTGTCACTGTGGATTATGTCGACCAGTTCCTTTGTTCTCAATATCTTTTTTATGATCTAAGCTATTTTCTGAGTTTTCCTAAAACTTCTTGACAATATTTACTCCTCCTGTCGCTAGTGTTGCAAATCTTTAGTTTCCTCCATACACACCCTCATCTGTAACTTCCACTAGCAACAACCCCCCTTTGACAGAGCTGGCTAACGCTACCAGCTCAGCCCCAGAAAGATGCATCCTATCTATTGTATATTATTTCTGCCATATAAATTATTCAGTTATCAATGAACGGAATTGAAAAGCTTTTTACAATACTTGTCAACAAGCAATTTACACCAGTTGCCATAAACATTTATCCACTGCCCACTTCTAGACATAATGTTACATATAATCGGGATCCCTCTCTGAACTTTACTGGCAAATTCTGCCTCCTTCATTTTCAAATATAATGTCTTCCAACACTGAGGTAGATAATGAGCTTCTTTCCATTCCCCAATATATTATCGAATTTGTTACCTATGTCTCCTAATCCAGCTCTGGAAAAACTCACCCTTTGTCTCATCTACTCTAACCATACCACTGGTGGGGGTTGAACTTGTGGCAAGTGAGTTACAAAACTTCAGGCCAGCGCGTAAGCCACTGGGCCAGATGACTACAATAAGATTCACCCAACTAAGTATATTTATACACCATAGAAAGATTCATCTGTAAAAACTTGCATTTGTGGTCACACTGGGGGCCTGTGCTAACCTTTCTATGGTTTATAAATATACCTAGATGGATGAATCTTATCGTAGCCAGTTGGCCCAGTGGCTTACACACTGGCCTGGAGTTTTAAGACACCAGGCCATGAGTTCAATCCCCACCGGTGGTACTGTTTGTTTGTAATAGTGTCATTATGATTTCGTGAGTCACCTATTCTCCCTGTTACGGAATGCTAGGTTCATATTTCTAATTTTTGAGTTGTCAACTTTGAGATTAGTCCACTATTTATTAGTGGACTAATCTCAATGGCCACTTTGTATTCGCCCAAAGGTACAGCAAAGTTGGATCTTTCTTTAGTCATTCATTAATTTTCGTCAATCTCATTTTTCTCCCGTTACTGCTACCATTTTTTCCCATTGGTTACTGCTAACATGCTTCCTTTTTGCAATTTCCAATCACGTTACACTAATTTTTACACTTCTCTATGTTTTCAGTTTCTTTTCGAAAAGAAGAAACTCATTCTTTACTCATCTCTGGTTTTAAGGCACTAAAACACTCACCAAAGCTTATAACACTATAGCACAAACTAAAACACTTCATCCAAATTCCCCGGGTACACTCGGGACAGAACTTTCCTTGACTACTGACCACACGGAACTCAACATCTCTGAATTCGACTGAAGAAGCCTAATGTATAGGCGAAACGTTTCGAAATAAAGATACCTAACTGTTGTAGAGGTATTTTACTGATCATCTTGTCGGTAGTGTATTCCATTATTACGTTCAACTCAACACCGCTGCCAGAGATGACAGCTTCGTGAAAAAGGAGATAAACCAAGAAGTAAAGAAAAACAACGCTAATATATTTTGGTTCATACGAAGACAAACTGAACTCACATTAGACGAGACATGAGAAGGAGGAACGCAGAACAAACGACTTTCAAACTTTATGCACAGAAGAGTAAGTGAACTGTAATACTTTTAGTTTGAAAATGTGTCAGGAAGGAGCATCGACCTGTCTGATTACTATTCAGAACTATAGAAGCAAGGGAAAAGATCTTGAACAATAAAAAATAATCTTGGTAAAATTCTCCAGCTTAGACAATCTGTAGAGACAAGTCCTATGAAAAAAGTTACTGAAGCAGAGGCTAATAAACAAGAAGGAAAGTAGAGAGATAACAGCAAATTATTAGTAAAAGCAATGTCAATAAAACAATTTGAAAAATAAATAATCTTTAATACACCTGCCTCCACACCTGCATGAGGATCCATACCTTGCTTCATCCAGGTATCCAGGTAACCAGGTTCCTTTCACAGCCCTAAGTTACCTTAGACGGAATATTTGCTTCCCTCCCTTCCGCCCCCACATCCCATGGCTTCCCTCTCACCGTACACCTTTACCCTCTCCTACACTTTCCCAATTACCCTTTTCATTCACCCATACATCCCAAAGCGCATCTCCCACACCCCTCCACATCCTTCAATCCCCAGAAAATGCCCCACCCCACCCATCCTCACCCACTAATCTTTTACCCATTATCTCTCCCATACAACCACTTTCACACATCATTCACTCATTATCTCTCCCATACTACCACTTTCACACATTATTCACTCATTATCTCTCCCATACTACCACTTTCACTCATCATTCGCTCATTATCTTTCCCATACTACTACTTCCACTCCTTCACTCATTATCTCTCCCATACTACCACTTTCACCCATCATTCACTCATTATCTCTCCCATACTACCACTTTCACTCATCATTCACTCATTATCTCTCCCATACCACTTTCACTCATCATTCACTCATTATCTCTCCCATACTACCACTTTCACTCATCATTCACTCATTATCTCTCCCATACTACCACTTTCACCCATTCACTCATTATCTCTCCCATACTACCACTTTCACTCATCATTCACTCATTATCTCTCCCATACTACCACTTTCACCCATCATTCACTCATTATCTCTCCCATACTACCACTTTCACCCATTCACTCATTATCTCTCCCATACTACCACTTTCACTCATCATTCACTCATTATCTCTCCCATACTACCACTTTCACCCATCATTCACTCATTATCTCTCCCATACTACCACTTTCACCCATTCACTCATTATCTCTCCCATACTACCACTTTCACTCATCATTCACTCATTATCTCTCCCATACTACCACTTTCACCCATTCACTCATTATCTCTCCCATACTACCACTTTCACTCATCATTCACTCATTATCTCTCCCATACTACCACTTTCACCCATCATTCACTCATCTCTCCCATACTACCACTTTCACCCATCATTCACTCATCTCTCCCATACTACCACTTTCACCCATTCACTCATTATCTCTCCCATACTACCACTTTCACTCATCATTCACTCATTATCTCTCCCATACTACCACTTTCACCCATCATTCACTCATCTCTCCCATACTACCACTTTCACCCATCATTCACTCATCTCTCCCATACTACCACTTTCACCCATTCACTCATTATCTCTCCCATACTACCACTTTCACACATCATACACTCATAATCTCTCCCATACTACCACTTTCACCCATCATTCACTCATCTCTCCCATACTACCACTTTCACCCATCATTCACTCATCTCTCCCATACTACCACTTTCACCCATTCACTCATTATCTCTCCCATACTACCACTTTCACCCATCATTCACTCATTATCTCTCCCATACTACCACTTTCACCCATTCACTCATTATCTCTCCCATACTACCACTTTCACTCATCATTCGCTCATTATCTCTCCCATACTACCACTTTCACCCATCATTCACTCATTATCTCTCCCATACTACTACTTTCACCCATTCACTCATTATCTCTCCCATACTACCACTTTCACTCATCATTCACTCATTATCTCTCCCATACTACCACTTTCACTCATCATTCACTCATTATCTCTCCCATACTACCACTTTCACCCATCATTCACTCATTATCTCTCCCATACTACCACTTTCACCCATCATTCACTCATTATCTCTCCCATACTACCACTTTCACCCATCATTCACTCATTATCTCTCCCATACTACCACTTTCACTCATCATTCGCTCATTATCTCTCCCATACTACCACTTTCACCCATCATTCACTCATTATCTCTCCCATACTACTACTTTCACCCATTCACTCATTATCTCTCCCATACTACCACTTTCACTCATCATTCACTCATTATCTCTCCCATACTACCACTTTCACTCATCATTCACTCATTATCTCTCCCATACTACCACTTTCACCCATCATTCACTCATTATCTCTCCCATACTACCACTTTCACCCATCATTCACTCATTATCTCTCCCATACTACCACTTTCACCCATCATTCACTCATTATCTCTCCCATACTACCACTTTCACTCATCATTCGCTCATTATCTCTCCCATACTACCACTTTCACCCATCATTCACTCATTATCTCTCCCATACTACCACTTTCACCCATCATTCACTCATTATCTCTCCCATACTACCACTTTCACTCATCATTCGCTCATTATCTCTCCCATACTACCACTTTCACCCATCATTCACTCATTATCTCTCCCATACTACCACTTTCACCCATCATTCACTCATTATCTCTCCCATACTACCACTTTCACCCATCATTCACTCATTATCTCTCCCATACTACCACTTTCACCCATCATTCACTCATTATCTCTCCCATACTACCACTTTCACCCATCATTCACTCATTATCTCTCCCATACTACCACTTTCACCCATCATTCACTCATTATCTCTCCCATACTACCACTTTCACTCATCATTCGCTCATTATCTCTCCCATACTACCACTTTCACCCATCATTCACTCATTATCTCTCCCATACTACCACTTTCACTCATCATTCGCTCATTATCTCTCCCATACTACCACTTTCACCCATCATTCACTCATTATCTCTCCCATACTACCACTTTCACCCATCATTCGCTCATTATCTCTCCCATACTACCACTTTCACCCATCATTCACTCATTATCTCTCCCATACTACTACTTTCACCCATTCACTCATTATATCTCCCATACTACCACTTTCACCCATCATTCACTCATTATCTCTCCCATACTACCACTTTCACCCATCATTCACTCATTATCTCTCCCATACTACCACTTTCACTCATCATTCACTCATTATCTCTCCCATACTACCACTTCCACTCATCATTCACTCAGCTTGAGATACTTCCCTCAGCCACTTTTCCTATACCCCGTCTATCCCTTCTTGCAACCCTGTTTCTTTTCCTCCCCTCATCCTACTCCCTACCCATCCTCTCCACTTCAACCCCTTCAAAGCACCACATCCTCCCCCATGTAAAACCTGGGGGAGGCTTACATGTCTGGATCCCCAAGTAACACCTGGGGATCCAGACACATAACAGAGCGTGACATACACGCGTGAAAATAAGAGCAAAATCCAGGCATCACAGCTCTCACAGAGAACTATGCAATATAAATGAAGAGAAGGGGAGTATGAACAATAAAAATCATACTATAGGAGAAGAGAATACGTGGGAATGAGAGAGAGCAGCAACAGTCTGGTTGACGAGCCTGGCCCATGGCTGGGCTCTGGGTGTAGAAAAACACCCGGAACTCATCAAAGGTAAAGGTTTCTAAAGGAAGTGGACTGGGAAAGAGAAACGGAGGGAAAGTCAGATTAAGATATGATGGAGAATCTGAACTGGGTATGACAGATAACAGGTCACATACCGACCATAAGAAAAAGTAATGTGAAAAATTGGAGTGTCTTGGTTTAAGAGACACTAAGGCCACAGCAAGGAGTAAAAGAGCATGGAAAAATTACAGAGCAAGCGGGACGACAGAAAACAAGGAATCAAGCAGAAGAGCCAGAGACTAATTTACCAGGATATATATAAGAGAGACTGAACTCTCAGTTTGAGAATAACACGAAACCAACGGTAAAATGAACTGGAACCGCTCTACAGGCATATAATAAAGAAGATAACAGTTAAAAATCAGGAGATAAGACTGAAGGAGCACGATTCACCCAAGATGGCACAGAGGTATGTGAGGAACAGAACAGAAAATTCACTGAGGATGTAGACGCAGTACCTGCAGGTACACTGTGTGCATTATGGTAATAATGGGGAGCGCTAAACCCGAAGGATTATACAGCGCATGTGGGGGGGGGGGTGGAAGGTATTCAGGCTCATTTCAGGGAACCGGAGCACAGACCCAATTCCCTAGATCAGGAGCCCCTTAACACCATCAGGAAACCTCCTTTGAGGGGGACACTGGGTGGAACTGTCCAAATGAATCTGGACGATGAAGCTGCTGAGGTAATTTGTTACTAGAAGTGTTTTTTTTTAATCTGAGCCATTAGCTTACGGTGCAGATGTTTACCAATTAGTTTATGGAAAAGTCTGGCCTGAGAGTCAAATGGTCGTAAAGGGGTTTGATAAGATAAGATAAGATTTCGTTCGGATTTTTAACCCCGGAGGGTTAGCCACCCAGGATAACCCAAGAAAGTCAGTGCGTCATCGAGGACTGTCTAACTTATTTCCATTGGGGTCCTCAATCTTGTCCCCCAGGATGCTACCCACACCAGTCGACTAACACCCAGGTACCTATTTGCTGCTAGGTGAACAGGACAACAGGTGTAAGGAAACGTGTCGAAATGTTTCCACCCGCCGGGAATCGAACCCGGGCCCTCCGTGTGTGAAGCGGGAGCTTTAGACCCTGACAAAATATATCCATGGATATTAAAAGATGGGCAAAAGAATTAATCGAACCTACTAAAACTATATATAATAAGTCAGCAGGTACAGGACAAATACTCGACAGTTGCAAAACTGCAAATATGATCCCTGTATATGAGCTTTGGCGTTAACAGGCAAGAAACACTTAATTACAGACCAATATCACTGACATATATCCTGTGTAAAGTGAAGAGAGATTGGTGATTCATGTAATGGACAGGAACGTCATTACAGAAAGTCAGCACAGATTTAGAGAGGTGAAGTCCTGCCTTACAAACTTGCAAATCTGTTGTAATTGTATAGAATAAAGGAAATTATGCTAGAGACAAGGATAGGTAGAATGCCTTTTCTTGGATTGCAGGAAGGTATAAGATATGGTACTACACTATATATTAACCCATAAACTGAAGAGCAGGCAGGGGTGCAAGGAAAAGTACTCAAATGGATCAATATGTATCCCAACAGAGTGATGGTCATAGAGCAAACATCAGACTGGGTGAAAGTATCTAGTGGGTTCCCCAAAGATCGGTACATGGACTGAGATATGGAGACTGGTCTCCAGTTTTTTGCTTGTGAGAAACGGGCGAGAGGGAGGTGCTAATCCCCAACTTCCTTATGTTGTGATGCAATTTTCATCTCTGAGTTAGCACATGGTGAAGTTCCCAGGAGACAGCCGAAAGTAGGGGCCTTTATAAGGCCAAGGGAAGGAGAGTAGAGAGGGACTCGTGGGATAACAGCCAGACAGGAAGACAGGGCTGCTGTTATTGTCTGGTGGAGGTGCAGGTGTGAGCCACTAGTCGACTGTCTCATATCGGAGCTATAACACTGGGTTATCCACCGTTAAGCTGTGTTATTTCACTCCCTAACGTGTCCCGTAGCTCGGATGGTAGCCCAGTCAGCACATTCAGTGTCCCTGGTTCGATTCCCGGTACGGATGTAAGCATTGGGCGTGTTTCCTTAAATCTGCTGTCCCTGTTCATCTAGCAGTAACTAGGTACCTGGGTGTTAGCCAATTGGTGTGGGTCGCATCTTAAGGGACAAGATTAACCTAAGTTGCCCGAAATACTCTACATAACCAGGAGCTTTCTGTACAGTGTCAGTGATGTCACCTAGGTCTGTATAAGCTGTATCAGGTACAAATAATTATTATTATCATTACAGTGGCCCATGACTTTACTTTTTCTCAGTATTATTTCCATCAGTGATTTTTTCCACAATAAGTGTCTTCAAGATTGTTTATAAAGTGTATTTTAATACCTAAATTGTATTTGTCAGATCTGATTGCTTCATTTAACCTATGACTGGTTGATTGATAATTATTAAGTTTAGTAGTATTATGATCAGATATTTCAAGTGGTCTTGGAGGTTATCTATCAAAGAAAGAACTCAAGATTATGGACTCAAATTAGAGAAGTCTAGGTTTAGAAATGATGCAGGAAAGTACTGATTTGGAAATATAGGCGTTGATGAATGGAACAATCTGCTTAGCAGGGTCATCGAAGCAAAAATCTTGGGTAGCTTCAAATATTACTTGGATAACTACACGAGTGAGAAGTGGAGTTGAGTCAGACTTGCACAACAAGCTTGCCTAACCTAAAGGCATGACCTACTTCCACTGGTGGATTTTTCCACCCATTGGTGATGCTGCCTACCAATTGTTTCGACTCACCTGTCTGCAGTACATAAGCTGTACGTATATGCTATACGTAATCAGAATTATTACACTGAACACATTGATTCCAGGCTGAGGGACAGATTACCACTCATCTTCCACAGAGAGGGTGAAGGAAGATAAGATAAAGTGGATAAGCTGGGATAGTGGTGGTTACAGAAAGCAAATTATGAGGCCCTGAGAGTAATTATTACACCAAAAATAACTCAGAAGAAGCATATAAAGCGTATTAAATAAGGTTAATTTTAATTACAATCATGGGGAGCGCTAAACTCGTAGGATTATACAGCGCATGTGGGGGGGGGGATGGAAGGTATTCAGGCTCAATTCAGGGAACCAGAGCACAGATCTAATTCCCTAGATCAAGAGCCCCTCACCAGCGTCAAGGAACTTCCCTTGAGGGGTACATGAGGTTAAAAGAACTCAGCCTGGCGACACTGGAAGGCAGAAGGACTAGCGGTGATATGATAACGTTAAAGATAAGGAGAGGAATTTATAAGGTGAACAGTGACAGATTGTTTGAGAGATGGGAAACAGGAACACGAAGGCACAGCTGGAAGTTTAAACCTCAGAGGAGTCATAGCTATGTTAGGAATTATTCCCTCAGCCTTAGATTAGTCAGGAAGTAGAACGACCTGTACTCGCTGGAACGAGGGCGAGAGAGGTGCATCATAATGTACACCTGGAGAATCCTAGAGGGACTGGTCCCAAATCTGCACACGGAAATCACTACGAAAGCAAAAGACTGAGAAGGTGTAACATATCCCCAATGAAAATTAGGGGTGCCATGAGTACACTAAGAGGAAACAATAAGCGTACAAGGTCCAAGACTGTTCAACAGCCTCCCACCAGGCATAAGAGGAATTACCAGTAGACCCCTGGCTGTCTTCAAGAAGGAGCTGGACAGATACTGAAGTCAGTGCCTGACCAGCCAAGCCGTGGTTCGTACGTTGGACTAAGTGCGGCCAGCAATAACAGCCTAGTTGATCAGGCCCTGATCCACCAGGCCTGGTCAAAAACCGAGCCGCGAGGGCGTTGACCCCTCGAACACCCTCCAAGTAGAGAGTGAAGTAGTAGAGCAGGCTCCATACATAGCTTTAAGAAGAGGTACGATATGGCTCTCGAAGCCAGGAATGAACCCAGTTGTGACCAGCTAAGAGACGGTGCCAGGAGGTGCGCCTCAGCCACACGTCCCGAGCCCCACACAGTTATCATGGGACTGCGTCACGGTTTAAAGACTCACTGATGGTAAGCAAAACAACCAGACATCGTTATTACTGTTAAAACTTGCTGTAGCATGGCCGGTCTCCCGGTCCAGGCGCGCTGAACCGGTGGTCCAGGCGCGCTATACCAGTGGTCCAGACGCGCTATACCGGTGGTCCAGACGCACTATACCAGTGGTCCAGACGCGCTATACCGGTGGTCCAGACGCGCTATACCAGTGGTCCAGACGCGCTATACCGGTGGTCCAGACGCACTATACCAGTGGTCCAGACGCGCTATACCGGTGGTCCAGACGCGCTATACCAGTGGTCCAGACGCGCTATACCAGTGGTCCAGACGCGCTATACCGGTGGTCCAGACGCGCTATACCGGTGGTCCAGACGCGCTATACCGGTGGTCCAGACGCGCTATACCGGTGGTCCAGACGCACTATACCGGTGGTCCAGGCGCGTTATACCGGTGGTCCAGACGCGCTATACCGGTGACGTACTATCATCCAGCGAGGTACCACCAGCCAGGGAGGTACCACCAACCAGTGAGGTACCACCAGCCAGGGAGGTACCACCAGCCAGGGAGGTACTACCAGCCAGGGAGGTACTACCAGCCAGGGAGGTACCACTAACCAGGGAGGTACCACTAACCAGGGAGGTACCACTAACCAGGGAGGTACCACCAGATAGGGAGGTACTATGATCTAAGGAAGTACCACCAGCCAGGGAGGTACCACCAGCCAGGGAGGTACTACCAGCCAGGGAGGTACCACTAACCAGGGAGGAACCACCAGCCAGGGAGGTACCACCAGCCAGGGAGGTACCACCAACCAGGGAGGTACTATCACCTAGGGAGGTACCACCAGCCAGGGAGGTACCACCATCCAAGGAGAGGTACCACCATCCAAGGAAAGGTACCACCAGCCAAGGAAAGGTAACACCAGTCAGGGAGGTACCACCAGCCATGGAGCTACCACAATCCAAGGGAGGGTACCACCATCCAGGGAGGTACCACCAGCCAGGGAGGTACTATCATCTAGGGAGGTACCACCATCAAGGGAGGTACCACCACCCAGGGAGGTACCACCATCCACGGGAGGTACCACCAGCCAGGGAGGTATAACAATCCAAGGGGAGGTACCACCAGTCAGGGAGGAACCACCAGCCAGGGAGGCACCACCAGCCATGGAGGTACCACCAGTCAGGGAGGTACCACCAGCCAGGGAGGCACCACCAGCCATGGAGGTACCACCATCCAAGGGGGGTACCACCATCCAGGGGGGTACCACCATCCAGGTAGGTACCACCATCCAGGGAGGTACCACCATCCAGGAAGATACCACCATCTAAGGGGGGTACCACCATCCAAGGGGGCACCACCATCAAAGGGGAGTACCACCATCAAAGGGGTATCACCATCCAAGGGGGTACCAATATCCAAGGGGGGCACTACCATCCAAGGGGGGTACCACCATCCAAGGGAGGTACCACCATCCAGGGGATACCACCATCCAAGGGAGGTACCACCATCCAGGGGGGTCCCACCATCCAGGGAGGTACCACCATCCAGGGGGGTACCACCATCCAGGGAGGTACCACCATCCAGGGGGGTACCACCATCCAGGGAGGTATCACCATCCAGGGAGATACCATCATCCAAGGGGGGTACCACCATCCAAGGGGGGCACCACCATCAAAGGGGGGTACCACCATCAAAGGGGGTATCACCATCCAAGGGGGTACCAATATCCAAGGGGGGTACCGCCATTCAAGGGGGGTTCCACCATCCAGGGAGGTACCACCATCCAGTAAGATACCACCATCCAAGGAGGTACCACCATCCAAGGGGGTACCACCATCCAGGGAGGTACCACCATCCAGGAAGATACCACCATCTAAGGAGGTACCACCATCCAAGGGGGCTACCACCATCCAAAGGGGTACCACCATCCAAGGGGGTACCACCAGCCAGGGAGGTACCACCATCCAAGGGGGGTACCACCAGCCAGGGAGGTACCACCATCCAAGGGGGATACCACCAGCCAGGGAGGTACCACCAGCCAGGGAGGTACCACCATCCAAGGGGAGTACCAGCATCCAAGGAGGGTACCACCATCCAAGGGGGGTACCACCATCCAAGGGGGTACCGCCATCCAAGTTGGGTACCGCCATTCAAGGGGGGTACCACCATTCATGGGGGTACCACCATCCAGGGAGGTACCACCATCCAGGGAGGTACCACCATCCAGGAAGGTACCACCATCCAAGGGGGGTACCACCATCCAGGGAGGTACCACCATCCAGGGAGGTACCACCATCCAAGGGGGGTACCACAATCCAGGGAGGTACCACCATCCAGGAAGATACCACCATCCAAGGAGGTACCACCATCCAAGGGGGGTACCACCATCCAGGGAGGTACCACCATCCAGGGAGGTACCACCATCCAAGGGGGGTACCACAATCCAGGTAGGTACCACCATCCATTCAGGTACCACCATCCAAAGGGGGTACCACCATCTAAGGGGGTACCACAAACCAGGGAGGTACCACCATCCAAGTGGGTACCACCATCCAAGGGGGGTACCACCATCCAAGGGGGGTACCACCATCCAGGGAGGTACCACCATCCAAGGGGGGTACCACAATCCAGGGAGGTACCACCAGTAAGGGAAGTACCACTTGTAAGGGAGGCACCACCAGTTACGGAGGTACCACCAGTAAGGAAGGTACCACCGGTAAGGGAGGTACCACCGGTAAGGGAGGTACCACCGGTAAGGGAGGCACCACCATCCAGGGAGGTACCACCATCCAGGGAGGTACCACCATCCAGGGAGGTACCACCATCCAGGAAGATACCACCATCCAAGGGGGGTACCACCATCCAAGGGGGTACCACCAGTAAGGGAGGTACCACCAGTAAGGGAGGTACCACCAGTAAGGGAGGAACCACCAGTAAGGGAGGTACCACCATTGAGTTACCACCATCCAGGGAGTTACCACCATCCAGGGAGGTACCACCAGTAAGGGAGGTCCCACCAGTAAGGGAGGCACCACCAGTAAGGGAGGCACCACCAGTAAGGGAGGCACCACCAGTAAGGGAGGCACCACCAGTAAGGGAGGCACCACCAGTAAGGGAGGCACCACCAGTAAGGGAGGTACCACCATTGAGTTACCACCATCCAGGGAGTTACCACCATCCAGGGAAGTACCACCATCCAGGGAAGTACTACCAGTAAGGGAGGTACCACCTGTAAGGGAGGTACCACCTGTAAGGGAGGCACCACCAGTAAGGGAGGCACCACCAGTAAGGGAGGCACCACCAGTAAGGGAGGCACCACCAGTAAGGGAGGCACCACCAGTAAGGGAGGTACCACCAGTAAGGGAGGTACCACCGGTAAGGGAGGTACCACCAGTAAGGGAGGTACCACCAGTAAGGGAGGTACCACCATTGAGGTACCACCAACCAGGGAGTTACCACCATTCAGGGAGGTACCACCATCCAGGGAGGTACCACCATCCAGGGAGGTACCACCAGTAAGGGATTTACCACCATCTAGGGAGGTACCACCATATAGGGAGGTACCACCATCCAGGGAGGTACCACCATCCATGGAAGTACTACTAGTAAGGGAGGTACCACCTGTAAGGGAGGTACCACCTGTAAGGGAGGCACCACCAGTAAGGGAGGCACCACCAGTAAGGGAGGCACCACCAGTAAGGGAGGTACCACCAGTAAGGGAGGTACCACCAGTAAGGGAGGTACCACCAGTAAGGGAGGTACCACCATTGAGGTACCACCATCCAGGGAGTTACCACCATCCAGGGAGGTACCACCATCCAGGGAGGTACCACCATCCAGGGAGGTACCACCTGTAAGGGAGGCACCACCAGTAAGGGAGGCACCACCAGTAAGGGAGGCACCACCAGTAAGGGAGGTACCACCTGTAAGGGAGGCACCACCAGTAAGGGAGGCACCACCAGTAAGGGAGGTACCACCTGTAAGGGAGGCACCACCAGTAAGGGAGGCACCACCAGTAAGGGAGGTACCACCAGTAAAGGAGATACCACCGGTAAGGGAGGTACCATCAGTAAGGGAGGTCCCACCATCCAGGGAGGTACCACCATCCAGGGAGGTACCACCATCCAGGGAGGTACTACCATCCAGGGAGGTACCACCATCCAAGGAGGTACCAACATCCAGGGAGGTACCACCATCTAGGGAGGTACCACCATCCAGGGAGGTACCACCATCCAGGGAGGTACCACCATCCAGGGAGGTACCACCATCCCGGGAGGTACCACCATCCCGGGAGGTACCACCAGTAAGGGAGGTCCCACCGGTAAGGGAGGTACCACCAGTAAGGGAGGTACCACCAGTAAGGGAGGTCCCACCAGTAAGGGAGGTACCACCAGTAAGGGAGGTACCACCAGTAAGGGAGGTCCCACCAGTAAGGGAGGTCCCACCAGTAAGGGAGGCACCACCAGTAAGGGAGGTACCACCAGTAAGGGAGGCACCACCAGTAAGGGAGGTACCACCAGTAAGGGAGGCACCACCAGTAAGGGAGGTACCACCAGTAAGGGAGGCACCACCAGTAAGGGAGGTACCACCGGTAAGGGAGGTACCACCAGTAAGGGAGGTACCACCAGTAAGGGAGGCACCACCAGTAAGGGAGGCACCACCAGTAAGGGAGGTACCACCAGTAAGGGAGGTACCACCAGTAAGGGAGGTACCACCAGTAAGGGAGGTACCACCAGTAAGGGAGGTACCACCAGTAAGGGAGGTACCACCAGTAAGGGAGGTCCCACCAGTAAGGGAGGTACCACCAGTAAGGGAGGTACCACCAGTAAGGGAGGTACCACCAGTAAGGGAGGTACCACCCGTAAGGGAGGTACCACCATCTCACATGAAGAAACTTAAAATTTAGCTCTGTGATTATAGCTGTTTTTTCTTAATAATTGTTAATTACTGTTGATTACTGTTGCACAATGTTGATTACTATTGATTACTAATTTTCCTTTCTGTTCTCTATGGTAATGTCCGAAGAGCTCCCCTTCAAGAACCACAACAATGCCACCATCACATCTGAGAGGAAACTGATAGGGTGGATAATGAGAACATTCAAGACAAGAGATGCTAAGCCAATGATGATCCTTTTCAAATCACTTGTTTTCTCTAGGCTGGAATACTGCTGTACATTAACACCCCCCTTCATGGCAGGTGAAGCTGCAGATCTAGAAAATGTACAGAGAACCTTTGCTGCACGTATAAGTTCCATCAAACACCTTAACTACTGGGAACGCACATGACTTGTACTCACTGGAGCGCAGGCGAGAGAGATATAATCTACACCTGGAAGATTCTGAAGGGACTGGTCCCTAATATGCACACAGAAATCACTCCCTACGAAAGCAAAAAATCTGGCAGGCGATGCAACATACCACCAGTGAAAAGTAGGGGCGTCACTGGTACACTTTGAGAAAACGCAATAAGTGTCCGGGGCCCAAGACTGTTCAACAGCCTCCCACCAGCTATAAGGGGCAATACCAGTAGGCCCCTGGTTGTCTTTAAGAGGGAGCTGCACAGATACCTAAAGTTGGTGCTGGATCAGCCAGGCTGTGGTTTGTACGTTGGACTGCGTGCGTCCAGCAGTAACAGCCTCGTCGATCAGGCACTGAACCCCCGGGAGGCCTGGCCGTGGACCGGGCCGCGGGGGCGTTGATCCCCGGAATACCCTCCAGGTAGCATCATGACAAGTCGGTCCAGTGTTGTTGTATTCACAGTGTTCTCCGGCCCAGTGTTGTTGTATTCACAGTGTTCTCCGGCCCAGTGTTGTTGTATTCACAGTGTTCTCCGGCCCAGTGTTGCTGTATTCACAGTGTTCTCCGGCCCAGTGTTGTTGTATTCACAGTGTTCTCCGGCCCAGTGTTGCTGTATTCACAGTGTTCTCCGGCCCAGTGTTGCTGTATTCACAGTGTTCTCCGGCCCAGTGTTGTTGTATTCACAGTGTTCTCCGGCCCAGTGTTGTTGTATTCACAGTGTTCTCCGGCCCAGTGTTGCTGTATTCACAGTGTTCTCCGGCCCAGTGTTGCTGTATTCACAGTGTTCTCCGGCCCAGTGTTGTATTCACAGTGTTCTCCAGCCCAGTGTTGCTGTATTCACAGTGTTCTCCGGCCCAGTGTTGCTGTATTCACAGTGTTCTCCGGCCCAGTGTTGTATTCACAGTGTTCTCCGGCCCAGTGTTGCTGTATTCACAGTGTTCTCCGGCCCAGTGTTGTATTCACAGTGTTCTCCGGTTCAGTGTTGTTGTATTCACAGTGTTCTCCGGCCCAGTGTTGTATTCACAGTGTTCTCCGGCCCAGTGTTGTTGTATTCACAGTGTTCTCCGGCCCAGTGTTGCTGTATTCACAGTGTTCTCCGGCCCAGTGTTGTATTCACAGTGTTCTCCGGCCCAGTGTTGTATTCACAGTGTTCTCCGGCCCAGTGTTGTATTCACAGTGTTCTCCGGCCCAGTGTTGTTGTATTCACAGTGTTCTCCGGCCCAGTGTTGTATTCACAGTGTTCTCCGGCCCAGTGTTGTTGTATTCACAGTGTTCTCCGGCCCAGTGTTGTTGTATTCACAGTGTTCTCCGGCCCAGTGTTGTATTCACAGTGTTCTCCGGCCCAGTGTTGTATTCACAGTCAGTGTACGTCTGTTTACTAGTTTTCCGGAGTGCGGCTGCTACAGTGAATTCCTCACTAGGTTTTTAGACGGTTTTGAGTAAAATGTTACAGGAAGTCGGGTATATGCGAGTGTTATTATTTTAACAACTTAATATGAGGTTGTGGTAACGTTGAATAAACAGATGAGGAGGGTAAAGAGTTGGTATGAATGTGTTAATGTGGAGCTGAGATGGAATGTGCGGGGCCAGAAGTGGACAATTGTCTGTGTTTGTGTTCGTAGAGGGGGGAGGCAGGGAGAAAGAGGAGGAGGAAGAGAGCGAGAGAGGATGAAGGAAGAAGAGAGAGGATGGAGAGAGAGAGGGGAGAGAGAGACGAGAGAGAAGAGAGAGAAGAAGAGAGAAGAGAGAGAGAGAGAGAGAGAGAGAGGAGAGAGAGAGAGAGAGAGAGAGAGAGAGAGAGAGAGAGAGAGAGAGAGAGACAGAGAAGAGAGAGAGAAGAGAGAGAGAGAGAAGAGAGAGAGAGAGAGAGGGACATTAGAGAGAGACAGAGAGAAGGAGACAGAGTATGGTAGTCAAATTGAGTACACGTTTTGGTTATTTTCAACAAAGTGAAAACAACAACTGTCTTTGTGAAAGGTGTAACAAAGTTTTGGAGTCTAGTGTAAATAAAAAATGTTGGGACCTTAATGTAATAATAGTGTGATAGTTTAGACATGTTTTGGGAAGACACGAGTCTACGAGACGATGTAGTACACAACAGTGTGTTAGACTCCTGTGTATTGGCTACATCAACACCAACATGCCTTTGATGAGTTCCCAGAGTTTTTCCTACTCCTAGAGCCCGGCCTTGGGCCAGACTCGTCTGGTGCTTGCCTGGTCGGCCAAGCTGTTGCTGCTGGTGGCCAATATATTCATCACAGCTTGGGTGGAACGAAAAGAAGAACAGGAGGGGCAGAGAACGACCATATACTAAGATGGCAAATTGACTATGGTCCAGTAGGCCTGCTGCAGTGTTCCTCTTATGTTATAATATCTTTATTTACTACAAGTACATGAACAAGGTATACAGGTCTAGCTGACATCAACGACATACTACTATATACAAAGCCCTTTGGTATGAAGAGCAATTCGGGCAGATTAAGTCAGTTTTGTCCCAGGATGCGACCCACACCAGTCGACTGACACACAGGTACCTATTTTACTGATAGGTGAACATGGACAACAGGTGCCTTAAGGAAACAGGTCCTAATATTTCCAGCCGTACCGAGGATCAAGCTCAGTGTGTGAGCTATAAATGCGCTAGTGAGCTACGGAACACAATGAACCGAAAACTGACACCATTGCATTCACTTAAGTCGCATTTATTGAAAACTTATCGATCATTGGACCTTGACCACTTCAACTGTATCTGAAGTGATCAAGGTCCATGCAGACAAACGTTGTCACTGCAGCCATCCTAAATGAAGGTACTCCAGTCAATTTCCATTAGACAGACCCGAGCGGGGACCCGTTACAAGTGGTGTACCAGACTGGTGATTACTGGGATATAACAAGTGGTGTACCAGACTGGTGATTACTGGGATATAACAAGTGGTGTACCAGACTGGTGATTACTGGGATATAACAAGTGGTGTACCAGACTGGTGATTACTGGGATATAGCAAGTGGTGTACCAGACTGGTGATTACTGGGATATAGCAAGTGGTGTACCAGACTGGTGATTACTGGATATAACAAGTGGTGTACCAGACTGGTGATTACTGGATATAGCAAGTGGTGTACCAGACTGGTGATTACTGGATATAGCAAGTGGTGTACCAGACTGGTGATTACTGGGATATAGCAAGTGGTGTACCAGACTGGTGATTACTGGGATATAACAAGTGGTGTACCAGACTGGTGATTACTGGGATATAGCAAGTGGTGTACCAGACTGGTGATTACTGGGATATAGCAAGTGGTGTACCAGACTGGTGATTACTGGGATATAACAAGTGGTGTACCAGACTGGTGATTACTGGGATATAGCAAGTGGTGTACCAGACTGGTGATTACTGGGATATAGCAAGTGGTGTACCAGACTGGTGATTACTGGGATATAACAAGTGGTGTACCAGACTGGTGATTACTGGGATATAACAAGTGGTGTACCAGACTGGTGACTACCGGGATATAACAAGTGGTGTACCAGACTGGTGATTACTGGGATATAACAAGTGGTGTACCAGACTGGTGATTACTGGGATATAACAAGTGGTGTACCAGACTGGTGACTACCGGGATATAACAAGTGGTGTACCAGACTGGTGATTACTGGGATATAACAAGTGGTGTACCAGACTGGTGATTACTGGGATATAACAAGTGGTGTACCAGACTGGTGACTACCGGATATAACAAGTGGTGTACCAGACTGGTGATTACTGGGATATAACAAGTGGTGTACCAGACTGGTGATTACTGGATATAACAAGTGGTGTACCAGACTGGTGATTACTGGGATATAACAAGTGGTGTACCAGACTGGTGATTACTGGATATAACAAGTGGTGTACCAGACTGGTGATTACTGGGATATAACAAGTGGTGTACCAGACTGGTGATTACTGGGATATAACAAGTGGTGTACCAGACTGGTGATTACTGGGATATAACAAGTGGTGTACCAGACTGGTGATTACTGGGATATAACAAGTGGTGTACCAGACTGGTGATTACTGGGATATAACAAGTGGTGTACCAGACTGGTGATTACTGGGATATAACAAGTGGTGTACCAGACTGGTGACTACCGGGATCCTCCTCCTTCACTAAATCAATGACCTTGATGATAGAATAACAGTGACAGAAGCAAATTTGCTAAAGACTTAAAAGTAAGATAAATAATAGACTCGGAGGAAGATGACAGAAAGAAAGATGGAGAAGTTAAGTAGATTAAGAGATAAAGATGGAGAGGTTGATTAGAGTAAGACACAAAGATAGAGAAGTAAAGTCTAAAAGTTCAGACGAGAACAGCAACAAAATCAGGTGGTGGAACGAGGTGAAACTTTTACAAGATGTGAATTTTCTTTATTACCTTATAAACAATCCAATAAAAACGTATTACGCGAAAAACAAAGATGTAAAGTTTTTGACATTAACAATAATGCAGAAAAACGCATTAAGCAGAAAACAGAAAAGCACGTTAAAAAGATGAGTGAAAATATAGGAAAATAGCAAAATATATGTAAAATATACCCCCAAAAAAAAAAAAATGCTGAGAAGTAGACATCTCCCGAGATGTCGGAGAGTCTGCCGTATATCAGTTTTTTCCTTAATCTTGTGAAAATTTCCTAAGACAAATGCCAGATACTTCTATATTCAGAATGTTAAAATCTTTTATATCGTCCCGAAGTCTGACTGAATTTTTGATAATTTTCATGTTACCAATGTTAAGATCGTTGGGTAATCACACCATTACCAGTGTTTGTGAGCTATCTTCTGGTACTATAATACTCAATCTTTCTGGCACTTGGCACTGTGTGCCTGGGCCACTAAGCGTCTCCTACCTCCCTACCTCACTCTTAGCAAGAACATTCCTCGGAGCGAATCTGCCGGGACCTCTTGTTCATTCTGGCATCACTGCGAGCTCCTGATTATTGTTGATTGCAACACGAAAGGCCAAGAGCTATCATTCAACTCCCCCTGTGGTTGTTTTACACACACACACAATATATATCAAAGAATCGAGCACATGAAACTCGTCTCTTAAGCCGGCCATGAGAATATAATTACAGTCTCAGTTCACTATCAATTCCTTTATAAGGATGGAACGACGGATAGTAGTGTGTGGCACACCAAAATAGTTCAATCCAGCCTGGCACTACACACTGCCAGCCTCACCAGGCACTCTCATGGTGCCATGAGATCATGAAAAAGAATGACAATTTCGCTTTTAAATCTCACAGCCGATGTCATACGAGATAATACATACAAGATCAGGTAATTGTATAAGAGTCAAATAAAGGAAAGATACAATCAAGGTGACAACAGAGACAAACTAAAATACATTGAATACTAAATACAATCAAACCATACCTCAGAAGACGGAACAGTTGTAGCGAGAAGCAGTTACTTTATCATCCTTGTCTTTGCAGGTGTTGGGCAGGTGTTGGGAAGGTCCCTACCTCCTTCTCCTCTCACGTGTTTACGGTACTTAAACTGACTTAGTTATGAAGAATGCAAGTTTTTCCATCCGGTTTGCATCTCTACGTTACTGGCACCACTACTCTGATCAGGCTGTCCAGATCCCCGTCACAACCACAGCCTGACCAGCCAGGTTGACCAGGTAACCAGCAACGAAACCTGGCCTCAGGTCAGACTGTAAAGGTAGAAGAGCCCTGGAATCCGGTCACATGTATATGACAGGTATGCGACATGTATATCATGGTATTTCACAGGAATGTGGTACATATCACGGTATATAACAGGTATGTTATGGTATGTCACAGGTATATCACGATAACAGGTGTATCACGGTATGTCACAGGCATGTCACGGTATATCACAGGTAGTATCAGGTATGTGACAGGATACCGGTATGTCACAGGCATGTCACGGTATGTAACAAGTATCACGGTATGTCACAGGACGTATATCACGGTATGTCACAGGTATATCACTTGAGTACTAGCAGTGAGTAGTGTCCCAGGAGAGCAGGGCTGCGTCACTGCCTCACTACTCCCAGGAGAGCAGGGCTGCAGGTCACTGCCTCACTCCCCCAGGAGGCTGAGGCTGCAGTCACTGCCTCACTCCCCAGAGAGCTAGGGGCTGCAGTCACTGCCTCACTCACTCCCAGGAGGCTAGGGCTGCGTCACTGCCTCACTCACTCCCAGGAGAGCAGGGGCTGCAGTCACTGCCTCACTCACTCCCAGGAGAGCGAGGGCTGCAGTCACTGCCTCACTCACCCCAGGAGAGCGAGGGCTGCGGTCACTGCCTCACCACTCCCAGGAGAGCGAGGGGCTGCAGTCACTGCCTCACTCACTCCCAGGAGAGCGAGGGGCTGCGTCACTGCCTCACTCACTCCCAGGAGCGAGGCTGCAGTCACTGCCTCACTCACTCCCAGGAGAGCGAGGGCTGCCGTCACGCCTCACCTACAACTACATACCTGTAACAACCAGAGCAACTATGCTGGGTGTTCCTAGTGATAATTAAACGCTAGTTACCAGACTGGACAGTTCACAGTATATATATACCGAAAGATGTGTAGATCTTATTGTATACAAAGGGATGTGTATATACCGATGTGTATATACCGATGTGTATACATCAAAAGATGTATAGATCTTAGTGCATATGCACACAAAGGGATGTATATCAGTGTATATACAGATTTTAGTGTTTATATACACACAAAGGGATGTATGTATATCAGTGTACATACACAAATGTGTATACACACTGTAGCTTCAAATTTATAAGCATAGAGAATATTTTAATTCCTACTTTGACACTATAAGAATCATTGACTGTTGGTGTACAGGCAAAATTCAGTCGACAGGCTTTAAACCTAAGGATAAAAACGTAGTTATGGACTCGTAGACATTTCTATATTTCTTAAATTATTAACAGAATGGGAGACTCTTCAAGGAATGTGAGGGCTCTTGATCCAAGGAGGTGGCCTACCCTCCTTCTTTGGATCGAACCTAAATGCCTCCCGTGTTTAGCACTTCCCAGTAATTAATGAATAAATCCTCAAGTAATCCCTAGAAATGGATTACCAGTTTGACAATCGGTTACGACAGCTGATGGCTGTGTCCCTCCCAGAACTGCGCATGAATTCGAACCGCCGCCCCATGGAAATAAATTCACTGAGACCTGGTCATGGACCGGGTGGCGGGGGCACTGACCCCCGGAACTCCCTCCAGGTAGACTCCAGGTAGGTACTACAACCAGGTTTAACAGAATGATTTAATTTTCTGTTTAAATGTGGTTTAATCAGGTTTTATAAAGTTTAATTTATATACATATTATTGAAATTAAAAAAACGAAAATGACAATTTTACATATATACCAAAAAATATTCCACTTAAAAATCGAAGAATATATACGGAGCCAGAGACTATATATACTCTGGAATTCCGAGAAAAAATTCCTAGAAATTAAGTTTACCTCAAATACACAACGTTGTCGTTTCTAAATATTATTAACGTGGACCTACGAGCCGCTGGCAGCAAGAGCCTGGTTGATCAGGCAGTCAGCAGGGAGGTTTGGCCTCAGGATAACGGTAACAGTGACCTTATAGGTATGTAACAGGCATGTAACATGTATTTATCAAGTATGTCACAAGAATGTCACAGGTATGTCACAGGTATATAACAGGTATGTCACAGGTATATAACAGGTATGTCACAGGTATGTCACAGGTATGTCAAAGCTATGTTACAGGCATGTAACAGGTAACATGTAGCAGACATGTCACGGATAACAGGTACGTAACAGGTATGTCACAGGTATATAACAGGTATGTCAGAGGTATGTCACGAGTATGTAACAGGTATACTGCAGGGATGTTGAAGGCAGTGAAGACTCAACGACCACAAGAACTTTATCAAAACTGAGGTAGTCAACACCTTCAAGATTCAGGGACTGATTACCACCTTCTAATGTCTCCAGAATCAATAATAATCACCTTTATGGGCCTAATAGTTGATCTCTACTAGGTCCAATCTCTCTCGGCTACAAGAGCCTTGTCGTACCTCTTCTTAAAGTTATGTATGAATTCTGCCTTCACTACTTTACTCTCCAGATTGCTCCACCTTCTGACAACTTCTAAGGCTAAAGAAATACTTTCTAACATCCCTTGTTCCTGTGTCCCATCTCTGAAACATTCTGTCTCTGCTCACCTTGCCAATTCTTCTCATTGTGCTCACATATACCCGTCCTGTCATGTCGTATTATTCACTAGGTATCGCACCCCGGTCCAGCCGTCCATATCCTGTCACTCCGTGCTGCGCAGTCATAGAGCTTGATGTTCTCACTTAACCTTTCTCCTAGGATTTATCACCTCTCTAGGTAGTGCAAGACTACTTCTGGATCACTTCTTCCAATATTCCTCTCCTCAGACTACTGGTGACTGCATTTCTCATGAGTACTGTTCTCTCTCTCTCTCTCTCTCTCTCTCTCTCTCTCTCTCTCTCTCTCTCTCTTCTCTCTCAGACGGTGTCTCCCACATTTTATTACACTATTGATAAAGATCTCCGCCAGGCTGGATTCGTGTAGTCGCAGAGCCACATTCCCTCCGCTATATATGTTCCTTTTATTTGCATCTGAGCCCCACGTTGATGATAGTCAGGACCTGGCCAAGCTTTTCCCAAACATTAAAGGTCATTAAATGAGAGAGTCACATTAGGAGACCTCTCGCTCATTTTCGAAAAAGCGCGCAAGGAACTCCCAGTGATGTAATCGTGAGTTTTTTCTTCTTCCGGGAACTGCTGAGGAATGTATAAAATAAATTATAATCCAGCAAGACATTCTTCTGGGTCCAGAGTCTCCATGGAATGTTATTTTTTTCACTTGTATAACGTGGGTTGAAAGTTGCAAACAAGTGGTGTTCCCTCCTCGGTATTTACATGAGAGTGCTGCGGTAGTGGTAGATGTGGGTAGTGGTGATGTGGGGAGATGATGGTGGTAGATGTGGTGAGTGTAGATGTGGTGGTAGTGGTAGATGTGGTGGTAGTGTAGGTAGATGGATGGAGTGGTAGATGGGTGGTAGTGGTAGAGTGTGGATGGTAAGAGAGATGGTGGTGAGTGGAGTGGGTAGTGTGGTAGTGGTAGTGATGGTGTAGATGTGGTAGATGTGGTGGTAGATGGGATGGTAGTGTAGATGGTGGTAGTGGTAGATGGGTGGTGAGATGTGTAGGTAGATGGTAGGTAGATGGATGGTGGTTGGAGTAGATGGGTGGTGGTGATGATGGTAGTGGTAGATGTGGGTGGTAGATGGGTAGATGTGGGTAGTGGAGATGGTGGGTAGATTGGTAGTGGTATAGATGGTAGTGGTAGATGGTGAGTGGTAGATGTGTGGAGTGGTAGATGGATGTAGTGTAGATGGGTAGTGAGATGGTGGATGGAGTGGTGAGTGAGATGGATGGAGTGGTAGATGGGTATGGAGATGGGATGGTAGTGGTAGATGGGTGAGGTAGATGGGGGTAGATGGATGTAGTGGAGTGGTGGAGTGGTAGATGGATGAGTGGTAGATGGATGTAGTGATGGTGGTAGTGATGGTAGTGGATGGTGAGTGAGATGGTGAGATGGTAGTGGATGTGTGAGTGAGATGTGGTAGTGAGATGATGGTAGTGGTAGATGTGATGGTAGTGAGTGGTAGATGGAGTGTGGGTAGATGGTAGATGTGGTGGTAGTGGTAGATGGTGGTAGTGGTAGATGGTGGAGTGGTAGATGGTATGGTAGATGTGGAGTGGTAGATGGGAGTGGTAGATGGATAGGATGGGTAGTAGTGGTAGATGTGTGGTAGTGGTAGATGGATGTAGTGGTAGATGTGATAGTGTGATGGGGTAGTGGTAGATGTGGTGATGGTAGTGGTAGATAGTGGTAGATGTGGGTAGTGGTAGATGTGGATGTAGTGGTAGATGTGGTAGGTAGGTGTAGTGGTAGATGTGGATGGTAGTGGTAATGGATGGTAGATGGTAGTAGTGAGAGTGATGAGTGGTAGATGTGGGTGTAGTGGTAGATGTGGATGGTAGTGGTAGATGTGGATGGTAGTGGTAGATGTGGGATGGTAGTGGTAGATGTGGATGGTAGTGGTAGATGTGGGTGTAGTGGTAGATGGGATGGTAGGGTAGATGTGGATAGTAGTGGTAGATGGGATGGTAGTGGTAGATGTGGTAGTAGTGGTAGATGTGGATGGTAGTGGTAGATGTGGGTAGTAGTGGTAGATGTGGATGGTAGTGGTAGATGTGGTAGTAGTGGTAGATGGGATGGTAGTGGTAGATGTGGATAGTAGTGGAGATGAGATGTGGTAGTGTGTGATGTGATGGTAGTGGTAGATGTGGATAGATGGTGGGTGGGTGGAGTGGTAGATGTGGGTGGTAGTGGTAGATGTGGGTAATAGTGGTAGATGTGGGTAGTGGTAGATGTGGATAGTAGTGGTAGATGTAGGGATGGCAGTGGTGGTATCAGTGGTGGATGTGGCATGGAAATGTGGGTAGCAGTGGTAAATGTGGGTAGCAGTGGTAGATGTGGGTACCAGTGGTGGATGTGTGCAGCAGCGGTGGATGTGGGTAGCAGTGGTGTGTGGATAGCAGTGGTGGATGTGGTAGCAGTGTGGATGTGGGTAGCAGTTGATGTGGGTAGCAGTGGTGGATGTGGTAGCAGTGGTGATGTGGGAGCAGCTGGTGATGTGGTAGCAGTGGTGGATGTGGTGCAGGGTGGATGTGGGTAGCAGTGGTGGTGTGGTAGCAGTGGTGGATGTGGTAGCATGGTGATGTGGGTAGCAGTGGTGGTTGTGGGTAGCAGTGGTGGTTGTGGGTAGCAGTGGTGGATGTGGGTAGCAGTGGTGGATGTGTGTAGCAGTGGTGGTTGTGGGTAGCAGTGGTGGATGTGGGTAGCAGTGGTGGATGTGGGTAGCAGTGGTGGATGTGGATAGCAGTGGTGGATGTGTGTAGCAGTGGTGGATGTGGGTAGCAGTGGTGGTTGTGGGTAGCAGTGGTGGTTGTGGGTAGCAGTGGTGGATGTGGGTAGCAGTGGTGGTTGTGGGTAGCAGTGGTGGTTGTGGGTAGCAGTGGTGGATGTGTGTAGCAATGGTGGATGTGGGTAGCAGTGGTAGATGTGAGTAGCAGTGGTGGATGTGGTTAGCAGGGGTGGATGTGGGTAGCAATGGTGGATGTGGGTAGCAGCGGTAGATGTTGGTAGCAGTTTTAGATGTGGGTAGCAGTGGTCGATGTGGGTAGCAGCGGTAGATGTGGGTAGCAGCTTTAGATGTGGGTAGCAGTGGTGTATGTGGGTGGCAGCGGTAGATGTGTGTAGCAGTTTTAGATATGGGTAGCAGTGGCGGATGTGTGTAACAATGGTAGATGTGGGTAGCAGTGGTGGATGTGGGTAGCAGTGGTAGATGTGGGCAGCAGTGGTAGAAGTGGGCAGCAGTGGTGGATATGGGTAGCAGTGGTGGATGTTGGTAGCAGCGGTGGATGTGGGTAGCAGTGGTGGTTGTGGATAGCAGTGGTGGATGTGGGTAGCAGTGATGGATGTGAGTAGCAGTGGTGGATGTGGGTAGCAGTGGTGGATGTGGGTAGCAGTGGTGGATGTGGGTAGCAGTGATGGATGTGGGTAGCAGTGGTGGTTATGGTAGCAGTGGTGGTTATGGTAGCAGTGGTGGTTATGGTAGCAGTGGTGGTTATGGTAGCAGTGGTGGTTATGGTAGCAGTGGTGGTTATGGTAGCAGTGGTGGTTATGGTAGCAGTGGTGGTTATGGTAGCAGTGGTGGTTGTGGGTAGCAGTGGTGGATGTGGGTAGCAGTGGTGGATGTGGGTAGCAGTGGTGGATGTGGGTAGCAGCGGTAGATGTGAACATTCTGCTAGCTATCTAGCAGAATGTTCCGGGGGTCACCGCCCCCTCGTCTCGGTACCAGACCAGACCTCCTGGTTGGGCAAATATTTTTGTTAGCGAGTTGAATCTGAGCAGGACCTGCCTAATATGGGCCAATAAGCCTGTTGCAGTGTTCCTCCTTTCTTATGTTGCTAGCCTGATCGATGAAGCAGTTAGTGTCCGCCGCCCGTAGTCTAACATATGCACCACAACCCGGCTGATCAGGAAGTGTTCTAATGAGGGTATTATGTACCATTGTTTCCACCTACACCTCCCCAACAACAATAGTTTTAAGCTTCCCGCTATACGATTGTTTACGTTGGTTGAGTGAGGGTGAATGTTCATGGGAATACTTGAATGTTCAGAATGTCTGCATAATCATGTTCAGACGTCGTGCATGAGTGTTCAGGCAGAGTCATGGTTTGTGTCGATTTGTTATTTTGGATCACATTTGATCACTTTAAATGGCAGTGTTGATGCCTGCCAACAACTGTTCCCAATACTGCCGCATTTTGTGTGTGTTTTTTAATTCTCTGAACTCACGTGTTGCCTTAAAAAACTGAGTCAGATGTTTCGTAATTTCTAGATTTTTCTGACAGTTCACGTATATTTCTCTCACGCTGAGTTCGAAGATATCCACCCCACGCTGCTTCTCCTTTATCCACCCCACGCTGCTTCTCCTTTATCCACCCCACGCTGCTTCTTTATCCATTTGTTGTGAGAGTTCGTCATCTCAGTAACAAAATCTCTGCATAACTCACTGACGGTAGTAAAGTGCAGTGCTGTTGCTTAATGTAAGTAAGAGCAGTGAAGAATAGGCACAATACCGCGACTAACAATACGTAATACACAAAACAAAAAATAACCATTAATGCTACCTTTAAGGTTTATATAATAAGACATTACCAGGACCCCTTGTTTTGTGTTATCCTGGAAAAATAACACCTTGTATCATAACTGTACTTATGTGTACCTGTACTTAAACTTATTTATTTACCATTGTACTTACTCCTGGAGGCCCCGTCTCGTATATATATATATATATATATATATATATATATATATATATATATATATATATATATATATATATATATATATATATATCCTTTCGTCCTTAATTTTTAAAGGGATGGACCGCTAACGGAAGGTCTCGGGTCATATGACTAAAACCCGAGTCAGGAAACACTCGTTCTGTTTCCTGACAAATCTTACCTAACCTGACCATCGTCCCTCTGTGTGACTAAGAGCTTGACACCATCAGGACTTCCCGAAGGAGTGTCTGTAAGTCAAGCAGTGTCTCCTCACGTTGATTATTTTCTTCAGATACTAAGGTAATTAAGACAGAAAGTCAATGTTTATCTTTAAAAGTTAATTATAAGGCTGATGTTTATTATTCTGTATGTCAGAGTGAGATGTTTATTGACTGAGTGGAAGATGGGTTGTTGGCGCAGTGGTTCTTGACGGTGGGAGGGGAAGGAGGAGGGGGATAAAGAAGGAACTTAGGGAAAGGGAGGATAACGTAGGGAGAGAAAGGAAGGGGTGACAATGAGGGAAGGAGGGGTGATTACGAGGGGAGAGATGGGGAGGGGTGATTACGAGGGGAGAGATGGGGAGGGGTGATTACAAGGGGAGAGATGGGGAGGGGTGATTACGAGGGGAGAGACGGGAGGGGTGATTACAAGGGGAGAGATGGGAGGAGTGATTACAAGGGGAGAAATGGGGAGAGGTGATTACGAGGGGAGAGATGGAAGGGGTGATTACGAGGGGAAAAATGGGGAGGGGTGATTACGAGGGGAGAAATGGGGAGGGGTGATTACAAGGGCAGAAATGGGGAGGGGTGATTACGAGGGGAGAGGGGAGGAGCGATAATAACAGCTTAAGCAGTAAACCTGTAAGGGCCCTACAGCACTGCTAGAGTATAATAACTCCCATATAAAATCAGTTTTGTGTACATGCTGAAAGGGTCTTATTAAAAAGTCCTGGTGACAGGTTCGTGATAATGTCTCATCCCGACTCCTAGCCGGGTATAGAAGTGAGGGATTTGAAATGACTATGTCGGTTAAAGGGCTCTAGATCCAAGGAATTGAAGTTGTGGTTCCTCTCTCTCTCTCTCCCCCTTCCTTGGATAGAGCCAGTATGGCCCCTGCAGATTTAGCGCTTTGCCTGCGATGGAATAAAAATACCAACGTGTTAATGATTCCAAGGAAGTTGACGCTCTGGCTCCTGTCCCCACCAGTCATCCACCCATCATCCACCCATCATTCACTTATCATCCACTCATCATCCACTAATATGTTCATCCACTCTTGTCCTTTAGTGACACACTGGGCCTCAGAGACACATGGCTCCCCCAGAAAGATACATAGCTACCCAAGAAAGATACATAGCTGGATACCTCCAATCAGCACCAGATCAGCCGGGTTGTCTTCCGAACGTTGGACTACGTGCGGCCAGCAGTAACAGCCTGGCTGATCAGTTACTGATCCACCGCGAGGCCTGGTCAAAGTCTGGATCGCGGGGACGTTGATCCCCCGGAACACCTTCCAGGTAACTATCCCAAAGACACATAACTATCCTAGATACGTAGTTACCCCAAAGACACATAGCCATCCCAGGAAGATACATTGCTGCAGAGATACATAGTTACCCCAGAAAGATACATAGTTACCACAGAAAGATATATAGCTATCCCAAAGACACATACCTACCTCAGAAAGATACATAGTTACCCCAAAGACACACATCTGCCGCAGAGGCACATAGCTACCCCAGAAAGATACATAGTTATTCCAAAGATACACAGTTACCTCAGAAAGATGCATAGTTACCCCAAAAACACATAGCTACCCCATGACTCAAGAAATCGTAATGACACGATTGCAAACAAACCATACCCCCGGCCGGGATTGAACCCGCGGTCATAGAGTCTCAAAACTCCAGCCCGTCGCGTTAGCCACTAGACCAGCTAGCCACAATAAGATTCATCCAACTAGGTATATTTCTACACCATAGGAAGGTTAGCACAGGCACCTCAATCCCGGCCGGGGGTATGGTTTGTTTGCAATCGTGTCATTACGATTTCTTGAGTCATGTTGACGGCAGTGAAGGGACTTGAGCTAGAGTTCGTCACGGCCACGCTAGCTGGAGATTCGTCTGTAAAAACTTGCATTTGTGGTCACAGAGGTGCCTGTGCTAACCTTCCTATGGCGTAGAAATATACCTAGTTGGATGAATCTTATTGTGGCTAGCTGGTCTAGTGGCTAACGCGACGGGCTGGAGTTTTGAGACTCTATGACCGCGGGTTCAATCCCGGCCGGGGGTATGGTTTACATAGCTACCCCATGATACATAGCTGCCGCAGAGACACGTAGCTACCCGGGAAAGATCCGATGCTGCCCCAGAAACACACATAGGTACCCCAGAAAGATACATAGCTACCCCAAAGACACAACCACAGCAGAGAGACACATAGCTGCCGCAGACACAACGCCAGAGCATCAATGGGAGAGGCAGAACTTACACCAACCACTTGCCGACACTCTCACACCTCTTTATTGCTCATTCCTCATTAACGCAGACTAAACACTGGCATACTTGCACTGGTTTTTGCCTCCTCGGAAGCTGAAAAATCCCCTTTGATGGAATTCCTCCCGGGAATGTGGGGAAAAAAAGCGCTTGATGGGTGTATAGAAGTGAATCGAGTTTTATTCTCACGTGGACCAGTAAAGTGATAGAGGCCGGCCATGTTTGTTGACAGTAGCTGTCTGCTGCTCAAAGAGAAACTGTCTTTTTTTTATATATATATATACATACATATATGTCTTGCCGAATAGGTAAAACTGGTCAATTAGCAAGAACTTGTTTAAAATTAAGTCCTTTCTAAAATTTTCTCTTATGCGTTTAAAGATATACATTTTTCATTTAATATAAAAATTAATAATTTGGTACCAAAAGAACCTTAGAAAACTTACCTAACCTTATAACAAATGCTATTTAATTTAGCCTAATCCAACTAAATATACGTATTTTAGATACTTTTAAATAATTTAATAATAAACAATATTACGAATACAGGTAATGAATGGCCTGTGACCTGGTCGTATTGGGTTTTGGAGCAAAATAAACTCAGCAGATAGACTATAACTTGTATTTCTTTCAACAGATATAATTTGCCAGATATATACAAGTATGTACACTATGTACAGAGATTGAATAGTAAGTGTACCACACGACGGTGACAGAATGGCAAAAGCAAAAGCCAGAGAAAGAGAGAGAGAGCACCGTACTCAACCAGCAGGTAGGCAAGTCTGGCAAATGCTGACTGCGAGTGAACAACATTGGTTCACCATTTGGTGGGCTCGTCTGTGATGGGTCAATGATCCAAGGTACTGATTTAACGACGGGTACCCTAATAATCGTTAAACCCTTAGCACCTGGTTCGCTGGATGGGAGGCAGCCTATATGGGAGTGTGATACGCCGAATAAATTGTAACGTACTCTTTGTATGCCACAAACAAACACAATGAAATATATTTCTTTCGTTAGGTTCAGAATTATTTTTTTGCGAAATTACTGCATGCACAAATTTTCGCTTACCTTATTCGGCATGAAAAGCGTTGCTATTTAAGCCAAAATCACAAGTTTTACCTATTCGGCACGACATAACTGGATAAAAGGCTTCAAGGAAAAATATTTATATATATTACATATTTATATATCGGATGGTCGCTGCTGCTGCTGTTGCTGATGCTGATGTTGCTGATGTTGCTGCTACTGCTGTTGCTGCTACTGCTGTTGCTGCTACTGCTGTTGCTGATGCTGCTGTTGCTGCTACTGCTGTTGCTGCTACTGCTGTTGCTGATGCTGCTGTTGCTGTTGCTGCTGTTGCTGCTGCTGCTGTTGCTGCTGTTGCTGTTGCTGCTGCTGTTGCTGCTACTGCTGTTGCTGCTACTGCTGTTGCTGATGCTGCTGTTGCTGCTACTGCTGTTGCTGCTACTGCTGTTGCTGATGCTGCTGTTGCTGTTGCTGCTGTTGCTGCTGCTGCTGTTGCTGCTGTTGCTGCTGCTGCTGTTGCTGCTACTGCTGTTGCTGTTGCTGCTGTTGCTGCTGCTGCTGTTGCTGCTACTGCTGTTGCTGATGCTGCTGTTGCTGCTACTGCTGTTGCTGATGCTGCTGTTGCTGCTACTGCTGTTGCTGCTACTGCTGTTGCTGATGCTGCTGTTGCTGTTGCTGCTGTTGCTGCTGTTGCTGATGCTGCTGTTGCTGCTACTGCTGTTGCTGATGCTGCTGTTGCTGCTGCTGCTGTTGCTGCTGCTGCTGTTGCTGTTGCTGCTGTTGCTGTTGCTGCTGTTGCTGTTGCTGCTGTTGCTGCTACTGCTGTTGCTGCTGTTGCTGCTACTGCTGTTGCTGATGCTGCTGTTGCTGCTACTGCTGTTGCTGTTGCTGCTGTTGCTGCTACTGCTGTTGCTGCTACTGCTGTTGCTGCTACTGCTGTTGCTGCTGTTGCTGTTGCTGCTGTTGCTGCTACTGCTGTTGCTGCTACTGCTGTTGCTGCTACTGCTGTTGCTGTTGCTGCTGTTGCTGCTACTGCTGTTGCTGCTGTTGCTGCTACTGCTGTTGTTGTTGATGCTGCTGTTGCTGCTACTGCTGTTGCTGCTACTGCTGTTGCTGATGCTGCTGTTGCTGTTGCTGCTGTTGCTGCTGCTGCTGTTGCTGATGCTGCTGTTGCTGCTACTGCTGTTGCTGCTACTGCTGTTGCTGATGCTGCTGTTGCTGTTGCTGCTGTTGCTGCTACTGCTGTTGCTGTTGCTGCTGTTGCTGTTGCTGCTGTTGCTGCTACTGCTGTTGCTGCTACTGCTGTTGCTGTTGCTGCTGTTGCTGCTACTGCTGTTGCTGATGCTGCTGTTGCTGCTACTGCTGTTGCTGATGCTGCTGTTGCTGCTACTGCTGTTGCTGCTACTGCTGTTGCTGCTGTTGCTGATGCTGCTGTTGCTGTTGCTGCTGCTGTTGCTGCTACTGCTGTTGCTGCTGCTGCTGTTGCTGATGCTGCTGTTGCTGCTACTGCTGTTGCTGCTGCTGCTGTTGCTGATGCTGCTGTTGCTGCTACTGCTGTTGCTGCTGCTGCTGTTGCTGATGCTGCTGTTGCTGTTGCTGCTGTTGCTGCTGCTGCTGTTGCTGCTGCTGCTGTTGCTGTTGCTGCTGTTGCTGCTGCTGCTGTTGCTGATGCTGCTGTTGCTGCTGTTGCTGCTGCTGCTGCTGTTGCTGCTGCTGCTGCTGCTGTTGCTGATGCTGCTGTTGCTGTTGCTGCTGTTGCTGCTGCTGCTGTTGCTGCTACTGCTGTTGCTGTTGCTGCTGTTGCTGCTACTGCTGTTGCTGATGCTGCTGTTGCTGCTACTGCTGTTGCTGATGCTGCTGTTGCTGCTACTGCTGCTGCTGCTACTGCTGTTGCTGCTGTTGCTGATGCTGCTGTTGCTGTTGTTGCTGCTACTGCTGTTGCTGTTGTTGCTGCTACTGCTGTCGCTGTTGCTGCTGTTGCTACTGCTCTTGTTGCTGCTGCTACAGTTGTTGTTACTGCTACTGCTGTTGCTGCTGCTACTGCTGTTGCTGTTGCTGCTACTGCTGTTGCTGCTACTGCTGTTGCTGTTGCTGCTGTTGCTGCTACTGCTGTTGCTGTTGCTGCTGTTGCTGCTACTGCTGTTGCTGTTGCTGTTGTTGCTGCTACTGCTGTTGCTGTTGCTGCTGTTGCTACTGCTCTTGTTGCTGCTGCTACAGTTGTTGTTGCTGCTACTGCTGTTGCTGCTGCTCCTGCTGTTGCTGCTACTGTTGTTGCTGCTAATGTTGTTGCTGCTACTGTGTTGCTGCTGATGCTGCTGCTACTGATGCTGCTGATGCTGCTGTTGCTGCTGCTACTGTTGTTGCTGCTACTGTTGTTGCTGCTACTGTTGTTGCTGCTACTGTTGCTGCTGCTACTGTTGTTGTTGCTACTGTTGTTGCTGCTACTGTTGTTGCTGCTACTGTTGTTGCTGCTACTGTTGTTGCTGCTACTGCTGTTGCTATAACTGTTACTGCTGCTGTTACATTTGCTTTTAATATCGCTACTAATGAGAATGCTTTTGCTACTGTTGCTGTTGTTGTGAAACATCCCTATTACTGCTGCTGACGTTGATGCTGTTGCTACAGCTGTTGCTACTTACACTGCTTTTGCTATTGTTTCTGTGGCTGCTGCTGCTGTAGCTTTTGCTGCTACTGACGCTGCTGTTTCTATTTTTCTTTTCCTTTGCTGGTGTTGCTGTGAGGTGTAAACGCTGATGCCATAGCTGCTGCTTTTGCTGCTGCTGTAACTGTTGTTTTTATTGTTGCTGCTTCTGTAGCTGGTGCTGTTGTTGATGCTGCTGCTGCTACTGCCGCTTTTGTAACTGTTATTGCTGTTGTAGGTACTGCTGTAGCTACTGCTGATACTACTGCTGCAGCTGATGCTGTAGCTGTTACTGTTGCTACTGATGTAGCTGTTGCTTTTGCTGTAGCTGCAGCTCTTGCTACTGCTGTAGGTGCTGCTGTTGCTACTGCTGTAGCAGTTGCTATTGTTGTAACTACAACTTTGCTACTGCTGTAACTGCAGTTGTTGCTACTGCTGTAGCTGCTGTTGTAGCTGTTGCTACTGCTGTTGCTACTGCTGTAGCTGCTGCTGTTACTGTTGTAACTGCTGTTGCTATAGCTGTACCCACGAGCAAAGAGTCTCATCTGAACCCAGTAATTCGGTGTTGGTCAGTTTCCTCTACAGAGTTTTGTATCCTGGACCAATACAACCCACTATACAACCCCTTCAACCCACACTGGCATGACATCAACCTCGCCAACTCCCTTCTTTAACCCTTGCAACACACACTGTCCTGGTATCAACGTCACCCCCCCCCCCCCAATGCCTGCTGGAGGAACGGCAACTCTCGCAGCAACTGGATGGCAGGCGACTCCTACATCTTTGGCCAATGTTTACACTGCACAAATAACCCGCACATAGAGAGGAGCCTACGACGACGTTTCGGTCCGAAACGGGTTATTTGTGTATTGCTCCAGTCAAGGTATTGTGCCTTTTTGTTATTTATTCAGTGTTTACACTCATTAGCTGCTCGACAGAGTAACCTTAGCCCTTCCATGCACTCTGTAAAGTGTTCATCACACGCATGGAGCCTGTGTGTCTTTGTAAATGGGCCAAGTCGGACCGAAACGTCGTCGTAAGTTTCTCTCTATGTGCGGGTTATTTGTGTATTATTCCAGTCACGGTAGTGTGCCTTTTTATTCTCTCTTCCGCGAGTCACACGTTCCCCATGTTACTTGCAACTGACCACTTAAGGAAGAAAGGGGGCGAAACTCCCCATGACATGCAGTGACACGTAAAGGAATAAAGGACCGAACTGGGTGTTGTAGTTGGCGCTTCTAATTTAAAATGATCTGATCTCAGGCAGTCAATGGACGAGTGTCTGTACTGAATTAATAAGATGCAAATATACCAAAATAACCTCAAGCACATAGTGGAAGCTTAGAGGAATGAGGGGAAACTGCTTTGCTTTTTTTTTCGGGCGTGAGATCCAGAGTTAGTCAAACCGTCGAGCGAAAACCGAATATTCTTAGAGTTTACGTCGGCCTTATATCCGCAGGTGATTACTCCTTCCCCGAGAGTTATTACTTCCTGTCAGCAACGGAGGTTTGGCTACGCCGGGGAGAGATGTTGATCATTCATGGGAGAGATGAGAGCATTTAGAGGCCACTTTGGGCCGTAGCGCTCACGCGGGGGGAAGAGTGATGGATGCGTGTTGATGTTTTCCAAAGCCATCCCGGTACTGATGGCCGACACGTGCAAATCCGCACCTACACACGCGAATTAATGCATTCACATACGTAGCCAAATAAAACTTGAATTTGAGTAGCAATAAAGCAGGATGTTTTCCAGCATAGAGGCCTGGTATGCTGATGCTATAGCTTCCCCAAGTAGAGTGAGAGGCAAAAGCTGATAGCCACGACAAGCAACAACGAACGCCGGCAACGTGAGTTCCTGAGCCATCGCTCATGTTCTGGGTTCACTGTACTATCTTCAAAAACTTTTTTTTCCTGATTACACCTGCCAGCTCTCCCAAACAGTGGTCAAGACGACTCGACTTAATGAAGTCTTCACCACTGCATACGGTGGAGAACCCGAGTGTTTCCACTTCACACACTCTTGTTTTAATCCAGAATTCAAGGGATAAAGAAAACTTTCATCTCCAAAAACAATCTAACGTGAACGAAGTATTTTGGAAGGGGTTAAAAATGATCTAAGAACTCGCAAACGACACTAAGATCAACACTTGTATTCAGTGAGTATACATGGGTAAGCTACTTGACCGATACCTTCGTTAATTCATGTGTAACAATAACTTCAACTTTACTGGTACGTAACCTATTTAGCTGCAGTAGCTGCTGATACCCGCCTCACTGCTCTACTGAAGTGTCCTAGCTCAAACTATGAGATGGAAATACAAGGACCCCAATAGAAATACAAGGACCCCAACAGAAATACAATAACTCCCAACAGAAATACAAGAACCCCAACAGAAATACAAGGACCCCAATGAAAATAAGTCACTTTGTCTGACTTTTCTGGGTTATCCTAATCTATTTTACACTTTGTATGATAAGTGTACTTATGTGTATCTGTGCCTCAATAAATTTACTTACAGAACCGCATGTATGCAGCCCATCCTGTATGATGGAATATGACAGGAAAACGTATCTCTAACTTTCCTCCTCACCTGTCATATAGAATCAGGCGGGTGTGCCTAATTTTGTAAAGCAAAAATCTTCGAGATTTCAGTGAGTATTAAGTCAAAACTAGTGATTAATATATCATGTTAGTGGCTGAAGGTTATTGGTCCGTCATTCATCGCTGCTTCCTGCTCACTCTACACCATTTCTGGAGCTGACGTCTTACAAGACCACCCAGTGGAATGTCTCGAAGCTTGCTCTTCCGGTGGTCTCTGTCCCGAGGCTCGTTCTTCTGGTGATCTGTCTCGAGGCTCGTTCTTCTGGTGATCTCTGTCTCGAGGCTCGTTCTTCTGGTGGTCTCTGTCTCGAGGCTCGTTCTTCCGGCCCTGATTTCACTCACGCCTGCTGATTACCAGTGTGAAGGAACATCAGCAGCCAAGGTTGCCGCTGTGTCGTCATGAATATATCTCGGGCATCAAGTTTTAATGTGGTATCCCATTCTTGCTCCATTACAAACGTTCAGATTCGAACGTTGACAGATTCCCCCCTACCTCCCCGCCACATACATACCATACGTATTAAAACTGACCCAAACAAACCTAGAATTTAGATTTTACCCCGAAGGGCGAAATTATTGGACAGCGTTGCTCATCCTGCGAGTAAACACATCGCTCTAAAAGCAATGCATTATAGTGTAAATAACTGACATTCCACTGGTGATATCAGCTCCATCCTTGACAGTTTCAATGCCCAAATGTTAGTAGTACCTTCATAACTGAGAGTCAACGTATCTATAGGTATCATTACCTTTGCAAATAATCTTGATCCAGTTGCAGGAATTCTTGTATATATTTTGTGATATGGTAGTAACTTTAGTTGCAACTTGACTACATTGTTCAATGTCTGTAGTATTAGTTCCGTACTTTTGTAAACTGTTTAGTCTCCCCTCAAAACATTTTATATTGTGTATCATGGAGGTGTTACACCATCCTGCCATGTACACAGGTAACAAAGGAATCCTGGCCACCATTCTCTAGTCCTCAGTTTCCAAATGCTTCACGTAAGGCAGCCATATTGTAATTGCTGTACAAATTCTTTAGTAACTAACACGTCTCTCACTCAAGTCATCTTCTAGACTCATAATCTGAATTCTAGTTCTCTGCTGCAACATTTCTCTAACCCTGTATTCTATATTTTCCCATGTGGCTGTTTCTGCCAATTTGCCATCAAATGATAATCATAACTATAATTTTTAAAGGGGTGGACTGGTAAGCCAGTGGAAGGTCTCGGTCAGATGACCAAAAGTTCCAGCTGTGGGTGATCATATGACTAAGACCCGCGTCAGGAAACACTTGTCCTGTTTCCTGACAGATCGTGCCTGACCCAGCCTTCTGCCAGGTCGTGTCCCCCATACAAACTTCATCAATATTTTGTCATTTTCTAAAGATTTTACATTTCTTATTTCTTCAACAGTACTGTTGGCGATATTTCTCGAGTATAAACTGGTGGTGGTGGTGGTGGTGGTGGTGGTGGTGGTGGTGGTGAAGGCGAACTGTGAAGGTGATGGTTGTTAGGTTAGTGAAGGTGTTGATGGTGGTGGGGGTGATGATAGTCGTAGTTGTGATACTAACAGTGGTAATGGCCGCTATTATCTTTGTTTTGGAAAGTTAAAGACCTTACTACCTTGTTGCACAGGCTAGCCTCCAACCATCCCCTGCACTGCAGCAAGGTGATCCACACTCATTAAGTGCTTAACCAACTGCCTCTTGAAAGAACTTAAGCACTTAAGACCTTAGATGGAAATATGCTGCTGTGTTCACCACTCTGAGAGAATCCTTTACTAACATTCGCATGGCAGCTCTTGCCTCAACGTTCGGGGCTGTTGCTTCCTCCTATTGAATCACATAGTATTTGAAACAGTTCTTCGTGTTGGAATCGAGTTACATGTTTTAATAAGCTGAAAGTTTAATGGGATCTCCAGGTTGTCTCCATGTTCTAGAGAAGAACAGAGTGTCTTCACGTTCTAAGAGAGAACAGATTGTCTCCATGTTCTAAGAGAGAACAGATTGTCTCCATGTTCTAAGAGAGAACAGATTGTCTCCACGTTCTAAGAGAGAACAGATTGTCTCCATGTTCTAAGAGAGAACAGATTGTCTCCATGTTCTATGGGAGAACAGGTTGATTCCACGTGATCTTTGTAGGACTGAATGGTTCAGTGGGTTAGAGCGTCGTGAATTTTCGCTCACCATGAAGAGAGCTAAAACAACATGAGTTCGATCCTTCAGCTAGTCGCAGTGTTGTTATTGATTAAAAACCACTAGTTCGTGGTTACCATACTATTATACGGCAATTGGTATAAATTGCTGGCTAGACAGGTACTGCAAGGAACTTGCAATCCCATTCATTGATAACTGGGACCTATTCTTTGGCAAACGTGATATGTATGCAAGGGATGGGGTTCATCTCTCTGGGGATGGAGTGGTTGCATTAGCCAATTCAGTTGAGAGGGTAATTGATGACTTGTCTAGGAATTTAAACTGATAGATTATAGAGGTATGGGTATTTGTGGGAAACAATCAGGCTGCAGCATTACGGTTAAAAACAGCAGTAATAAGTGCAGTAATATATATATATAAATATATATATATATATATATATATATATATATATATATATATATATATATATATATATATGTGTGTGTGTGTGTGTGTGTGTGTGTGTGTGTGTGTGTGTGTGTGTGTGTGTGTGTGTGTGTGTGTGTGTGTGTGTGTGTGTGTGTGTACGTATCTTAGTGTAATGGGGTAGTAATAGTGGGCAACTGTTTAGTCTCTATTTTAAATACTGAAGAAACATTAACTAGCTTCCAGTAACTTGTACGACACTTTCTGAAACTCATTTATTTAACATTACTGTTAGTCTAAGTCTCTTAATATTAAGAGTGTAGTTCATCTGGCTTCGCTTCATCTGTTTACTCTCAGCTTCTCTATCTATTTTCACATGTCAAGATTCTTAATTTCGCTAATATTTACTCTGTCGGCTTAGGTCCCAACAGCTTAATTTTGCGGCCTGGGTGTTTTACGAGTCAGTTTTTTCATGAAGAAGACTGTGGTAAAGACGGTGTTGAGAGCGGAAGTTGTTAATTTATTACTAGGCAGTTTAACGTCACAGTCAATTAAACGTTTATTGTTCCTTTAACCATTTTCTTGTTCCTTTTACTTTTCTCATCCTCGTACTTCGTCAGGAGGTATGCAATGTTGCAAGACCTGCAACCGACAGGTTAAGAGAAAAAGTTCTCAGAGGTAAGGTGGCACGTTGGCTATGGGTCCCACAATTTACACCAGAGGTGGACCCCATCCTATATATATATATATATATATATATATATATATATATATATATATATATATATATATATATATATATATATATATATATATATATATAATTATTTATTTATTAAGATATCGGCCGTTTCCCACCAAGGCAGGGTGGCCCGAAAAAGAAAAACTTCCACCATCATTCACTCCATCACTGTCCGCTTTCCCTGAATCCCTTCATAAATGTTACCTTCCTCACACTCCAACAGCACGTCAAGTCATATAAACCATTTGTCTCCATTCGCTCCTGTTTAACACGCTCACACATGCTTACTGGAAGTCCAAGCCCCTCGCACACAGAACCTCCTTTACCCCCCTCCCTCCAACCTTTCCTGGGCCAACCTCTACCCAGCCTTCCCTCCACTACAGATTTATACACTCTCGAAGTCATTCTATTTTTTCCAACCTCTCTACATGTCCGAACCACCTCAACCCCTCCTCAGCCCTCTGGACAAGAGTTTTGGTAATCCTGCACCTCCTAATTTCCAAACCATGAATTCCCTGCATTATATTCACACTACACATTGCCCTTAGACACGATATCTCACTGCCTCCAGCCTTCTCCTTGTTGCAACATTCAGCACCCATTCATCACACCCTTAGAAGAGCGTTGGTACAACTATACTCTCATACATTCCCCTTTTTGCTTTCAAGGACAAAGTTCTTTGTTTCCACAAACTCCTCAGTGCACCACTCACTTTTTCCCCTCATCAATTCTATGATTCACCTCATCTTTCATAGACCCATCTGCTGACACGTCCACTCCTAAATACTGAATACATTCACCTCCTTTCGATCTTCCGCTATCTATTTTTTTTGTTATCCTCATCACCTTACTCTTTCCCATATTCACTTTCAATTTTCTTCTTTTACATACCTTACCAAACTCATCCACCAACCTCTGCAACTACTTTTCAAAATCCCACGAAAACAGTGTCATTCGCATAATATATATATATATATATATATATATATATATATATATATATATATATATATATATATATATATATATATAAATATATATATATATATATATATAAACGAGAGAGAGAGAGAGAGAGAGAGAGAGATATTTAGAATGAATAACATCAAACTAATGTTTGATGGCAGCTGATGTAGCAGTCGGTGGGATCTGCCGGAAAGTGGTTCTACGTATTTACCGTCACCTCTATCACCTCTGTCACCTCCATCATCCCCGGTCATCCCCCCCCTCCCGAGCCTCTGGTGCTCACCTGACCACAGGTGTACTCTCGAAGATTTCAATGTAACTTACGCTCACCAGTACTGTTGGAAGTACATTGTAACTTACGCTCACCAGTACTGTTGGAAGTACATTGTAACTTACGCTCACCAGTACTGTTGGAAGTACATTGTAACTTACACTCACCAGTACTGTTGGAAGTACATTGTAACTTACGCTCACCAGTACTGTTGGAAGTACATTGTAACCTACACTCACCAGTACTGTTGGAAGTATATTGTAACTTACGCTCACCAGTACTGTTGGAAGTACATTGTAACTTACGCTCACCAGTACTGTTGGAAGTACATTGTAACTTACACTCACCAGTACTGTTGGAAGTACATTGTAACTTACGCTCACCAGTACTGTTGGAAGTACATTGTAACTTACACTCACCAGTACTGTTGGAAGTACATTGTAACTTACGCTCACCAGTACTGTTGGAAGTACATTGTAACTTACACTCACCAGTACTGTTGGAAGTACATTGTAACTTACGCTCACCAGTACTGTTGGAAGTACATTGTAACTTACACTCACCAGTACTGTTGGAAGTACATTGTAACTTACACTCACCAGTACTGCTGGAAGTTCACAACCAATTCTGACCTCACCATGCAAGCCGTGGTCCCAGGAGCTACAGTTTGGTGCACGCAGAAGGCATGGTACTGATTTTTTTATTTCCTTCACCTTCTTCTTCCCCTCTCTTCCCTCTCCCCTCCGTCCATCACCTGTCTCTTCCCCTCTCCTCCCTCCTCCCCTCACGTCCCTCCACCCATCTCCCCTTCTTCCCTCACCTGCCTGCTCCCCTCACCTACCTGGGTGGTCTTCCCCTCTAACCACCACCTAGCAGCAGATTTAGCCAGTAATTCAAGCCATCTTAATTGCCCTGGCAGCCATGTTGCAGAGAACCCCAAGTCAACACACCACCATCCTTGATGACAAGTTGTGCAGAGTGTAGCTGCCCAAGTTCACTAACCTGTATGTTACCTGTACTGCTAATACTACTACTACCTCTACTACTACTACCTCTACTACTACCACCTCTACTACTACTACCTCTACTACTTCTACTTCTACTATAACGACCAGGCCTCTGGGTCGTGACAATATACGTAGGTGAAACAGCAAGAAACCTCGAAACACATCTCAGTGAACACATTAATGCATGTAGGAACGATAACTTGTACAACACCTGCGTACAACACCGGAATTCTGCCAGTCACCTGATGAAATTCAATGACATCCCCTTGTGATTAAGGAACCTAATTTCCGTAGACATAAATGTCTTGACTCATCATCAATATTTCTAACGACATTAAATAGAATAAAGGCAGCTTCATCATCTCTGAAATATTGGCAAGAATTCTCCTCAAAGCATTAAACCCTGCCACCGCCACCACCACCGCCGCCGCCGCCGCCGCCGCTGCCACCACCACCACCGCCACCGCCACCGCCACCATATGTGCTGATGGCACATATCACATTTTTATATCTTAAGTACCGTCTGGTACATTAACATTTAATAAGATATTACAAATATGTACAAGTAAGTTTGTATGTGTAAGTGCTCTAAGTAGTTCACTATGTCTCACGACTCTACTAGACTTAAACCAATGACTGACAAAGTCCTCACATCAACTAACTTCTTGAGCACCTGGCAATCAAAACAGCTTGCTTGAACAATAAAGCAATTGCTAAGCCCAATAGCTATATAACAAGCGACTACGACACAATCATGAACAAGGAGGTAATATAACGACAGCTAGTAGGGACCATCTGCAGATCCTCCACAAAAGTCACAAAACTCCCATACTACTGAATCTAAGTTCAGCATAAGAAAATCCCCGACTGTGACAGTACACAGATACCAGTACAAGTTAGGTCAGAAGCTACAGCTCAGGACCTGAGTTGCTCAGAGTGTCTATGAGACACACAACCTCAGTACAACGTCGAAAATCACTAAGTCTAGACAATGTTCTGTGAACAGTTCTACAGAACCAACAAGAAAGCTACAGAGACGATCTTCCAACAAGGGCCAATAAGGAAGAGTTAGGCACATCTTGTCAGGAATACGTCCAACCACCAAGAGAGTCTAGCCCAGACTGACTACTCCAGGTGAGGTGTGAACACCCCCATCCCCATCGATCACGTGATTGCTCCGTGGACAGTTGCTGCCCAGCAACACCGAGAAGCCGGCAGAGTAACGAGCCACGAGCAATAATTACAGTAGTTAGACAATCAAGACGAACTATGAGCACTGAATAATATATGAATGTTACATCCTACCTAACAATAGAACTAAGTCAAATAATAATATAAAGCAATACATTTACAATTTAGCTATTATCGCAAATATAAGCAATATAAAATTATATAAAAAGGTAATATACATTATATACCCATTCAGGGGTTGCAACAACAACAACAACCACACCACCACCACCACCACCTCCTCCTCCTCCTCCTCCTCCTCCTGCTACCACAAGTACTGCTACTACTGCTCTGTTCCTATATACACCTCTCTTGTGTCCTTGTATTGTTTGTAGCGGCTTAACAAAGCTCCTGCTGAGCGAAACTTTGCCACAGTAAAATGTCGCATTAGTTGCACTTGTCATTTTACCTAATATATTGTCGGTAATTCTACCAACATTATTACAATGTTTCCCTTGTTTTGAAAATTCTCATTATCCACCCCAATATTTTCCTGGCTGTCGAGACATTTGTCTTATGTTCGTTGGATGAGAGGTTAACTGACATTATTACACCCAGATCTTTCACATGTTACTAACCTTCTATTGATCTTCTGCATTTTGTATACCGTCTCTCTCTCTCTTGAGTTCTTCATTCTTTCCATGTCTAAGTCGGAACTTGGCCCACTGGAAGACTGTTTATATGTTCTTCAGTTTTTTCTTCGCCTTCTACGTAGATAATTTTTGTGCTTATTTCGATATCATCTGAAGATGATGATACGAAACTGTGGTGAATGTTTTAACTTTTTATGTATGCCCACTATGTGTATAAACAACAATAAAGGCGCCAGGACAATGCCTTACGGTACTGGAAGTTTTACTTTGCTAATGCTGGATTTTGCTCTGTTTACTTCTAGTCTTGTTCTGGTTGCCAGAAAAGTGAAAATCCATTTATTTACCCCCGTTATTCCCATCACCCTCAGTTTATGTGCAATCACTCTATGATCACATTTGTAACACGCTCTTGCGACATCCGTGTAGACCACATCTGTGTTTTGGTTTTCTTCCATTCCTCTGTAAATCTTCCATTCCTCTGTAAATATTTCGTAGTAGTTTAGAAGTTTTGAAATAGCATGATCTTCCTGTTCTAAATCCAAGTTGAGGATGTGTAAGTTATGCTGTTCCATAAAAACTTTTATGATACGCCACGTCAGAGTTTCTCTTACTATATTATAATTTCAATAGTTTCGCGCAACAAAAAGTGGCTTTCACATATAGACCTACTAGCACCTCCCTGAAGAACGAGACACTTGTTCAACATCTGGGAATCTTTATTGAGGAAACGTTTCGCCATTCAGTAGCTTCTTCAGTCCAGTACAGAGAAGAATGGTGGAATCTGAGGAGAATGGGGTAATCAGTCCCTCAGCCTGGTGTCGATGTGTTCAGTCCATCAATCATGAAAAAAATAGATCAGATGCGAGGAGAAATGCCTTATATACTGCACACAGGTGAGTTGAAGCAGTAGGAGGTGGAGTTCCCAGTTGAAAAATCCATTAGTATAAGTAGGTCACGCCTATAGGGTAGGCAGCTGTTATCATGTCTGACATTTACAATATAGTTTCTCCCTGTGACCTGTTCACTCTGTCACATCTGTAAACATTGTAATTTTTCACCCATAACTCCCATTCCATAACACTCCTTCTATGTGTTTCTTGAAATGCTCGAAACTATTGCATTTGCTTATGTGAGGAGCACATTTATGCACAGTTAATTTTATTACTTAATTCGTTTTAATCTTTGAAAGTTAGAAAAAATAGGAGGAAGGTTTACCATCTGAGATGTTTTGATTTAGTTTAGGAATGTTAATACCTGTGGAGTTGTGCCACCTTGTACTACGTCCCTCGAGGTATGTACATATTCCCGGTCTCTCCAGTACCAGTAATGCTGGTTGATGTATGGTTGGCCGTGGTGTGTGGCCTTGCCACCTCTCTATCTATCCCCTGTTGTCTCTTCTTGTCCTTCTTTGTTTCTCTGGTATATATCATCCCCTAACAAAATATTTTCGACTAAAATTCTTTGTCTTGGTGTGTATTTCTAAACCGCCGTGTCCAGTTCACACTTAACTTGGAGCCCGTAATATCAATATCATAATATTTACCTGTCGATAAGGATGGCGATTTAGATTAGACTTTGCCTCTGAAGTGGATGGTTCATTGTGCACCCCATACCCATCCTCTGGACGGTATCCCAAGAACATATGGATACACAAAAGGCCTAGAAACAGCACTATCTCAGGACTGAAGTAACTATATTCTTTGTCAAAGTAACGCCCTCATTTTGTCAGCATACTGGAACACTTTCTGATGTGTGGATACTTACAACTTCTACCACATATGTAAATATTATGCCATGGGAATTTGCATATCTTTTCTCTTTTTACCTTTTCCTGCTGCAGCTTAAGCTTTGTCTCTCTCTCTTATACCCTGATAATATTTCTTGGGCTTCGCTATGTTGTCGTTGTTTATCTCTCTCTCTGAATGTATTTTATGTGTACTATATTACATCGTTGATTCTGGTTCGCCTGTTAGTTAGTTACCATTTTGTCCTAGGCACATGTCGATTAGACACTAGGCCTGTTGTATAAGCGTGCGTGCGTGCGTGTGCGTGTGTGTGTGTGTGTGTGTGTGTGTGTGTGTGTGTGTGTGTGTGTGTGTGTGTGTGTGTGTGTGTGTGTGTGTATCTGTCTGTCTGTCACTTGCATGTGTGGAAATTTGTGTTCATATGAGTCCTTCGTGTTGCTCTGCATGTGTATTACCACACCTGTGTTGCTCTGCATGTGTATTACCACACCTGTGTTGCTCTGCATGTGTATTACCACACCTGTGTTGCTCTGCATGTGTATTACCACACCTGTGTTGCTCTGCATGTGTATTACCACACCTGTGTTGCTCTGCATGTGTATTACCACACCTGTGTTGCTCTGCATGTGTATTACCACACCTGTGTTGCTCTGCATGTGCATTACCACACCTGTGTTGCTCTGCATGTGCATTACCACACCTGTGTTGCTCTGCATGTGTATTACCACACCTGTGTTGCTCTGCATGTGTATTACCACACCTTTGTTGCTCTGCATGTGTATTACCACACCTGTGTTGCTCTGCATGTGTATTACCACACCTGTGTTGCTCTGCATGTGTATTACCACACATGTGTTGCTCTGCATGTGTATTACCACACATGTGTTGCTCTGCATGTGTATTACCACACATGTGTTGCTCTGCATGTGTATTACCACACCTGTGTTGCTCTGCATGTGTATTACCACACCTGTGTTGCTCTGCATGTGCATTACCACACCTGTGTTGCTCTGCATGTGTATTACCACACCTGTGTTGCTCTGCATGTGTATTACCACACCTGTGTTGCTCTGCATGTGTATTACCACACCTGTGTTGCTCTGCATGTGTATTACCACACCTGTGTTGCTCTGCATGTGCATTACCACACCTGTGTTGCTCTGCATGTGTATTACCACACCTGTGTTGCTCTGCATGTGCATTACCACACCTGTGTTGCTCTGCATGTGTATTACCACACCTGTGTTGCTCTGCATGTGTATTACCACACCTGTGTTGCTCTGCAAGTGTATTACCACACCTGTGGTGCTCTGCATGTGTATTACCACACCTGTGTTGCTCTGCATGTGTATTACCACACCTGTGTTGCTCTGCATGTGTATTACCACACCTGTGTTGCTCTGCATGTGTATTACCACACCTGTGTTGCTCTGCATGTGTATTACCACACCTGTGTTGCTCTGCATGTGTATTACCACACCTGTGTTGCTCTGCATGTGTATTACCACACCTGTGTTGCTCTGCATGTGCATTACCACACCTGTGTTGCTCTGCATGTGTATTACCACACCTGTGTTGCTCTGCATGTGTATTACCACACCTGTGTTGCTCTGCATGTGTATTACCACACCTGTGTTGCTCTGCATGTGTATTACCACACCTGTGTTGCTCTGCATGTGTATTACCACACCTGTGTTGCTCTGCATGTGCATTACCACACCTGTGTTGCTCTGCATGTGTATTACCACACCTGTGTTGCTCTGCATGTGCATTGCCACACCTGTGTTGCTCTGCATGTGTATTACCACACCTGTGTTGCTCTGCATGTGCATTACCACACCTGTGTTGCTCTGCATGTGTATTACCACACCTGTGTTGCTCTGCATGTGTATTACCACACCTGTGTTGCTCTGCATGTGCATTACCACACCTGTGTTGCTCTGCATGTGTATTACCACACCTGTGTTGCTCTGCATGTGCATTACCACACCTGTGTTGCTCTGCATGTGTATTACCACACCTGTGTTGCTCTGCATGTGTATTACCACACCTGTGTTGCTCTGCATGTGCATTACCACACCTGTGTTGCTCTGCATGTGTATTACCACACCTGTGTTGCTCTGCATGTGCATTACCACACCTGTGTTGCTCTGCATGTGTATTACCACACCTGTGTTGCTCTGCATGTGTATTACCACACCTGTGTTGCTCTGCATGTGTATTACCACACCTGTGTTGCTCTGCATGTGTATTACCACACCTGTGTTGCTCTGCATGTGCATTACCACACCTGTGTTGCTCTGCATGTGTATTACCACACCTGTGTTGCTCTGCATGTGCATTACCACACCTGTGTTGCTCTGCATGTGTATTACCACACCTGTGTTGCTCTGCATGTGTATTACCACACCTGTGTTGCTCTGCATGTGTATTACCACACCTGTGTTGCTCTGCATGTGTATTACCACACCTGTGTTGCTCTGCATGTGTATTACCACACCTGTGTTGCTCTGCATGTGTATTACCACACCTGTGTTGCTCTGCATGTGTATTACCACACCTGTGTTGCTCTGCATGTGTATTACCACACCTGTGTTGCTCTGCATGTGTATTACCACACCTGTGTTGCTCTGCATGTGTATTACCACACCTGTGTTGCTCTGCATGTGTATTACCACACCTGTGTTGCTCTGCATGTGCATTACCACACCTGTGTTGCTCTGCATGTGTATTACCACACCTGTGTTGCTCTGCATGTGTATTACCACACCTGTGTTGCTCTGCATGTGTATTACCACACCTGTGTTGCTCTGCATGTGTATTACCACACCTGTGTTGCTCTGCATGTGTATTACCACACCTGTGTTGCTCTGCATGTGCATTACCACACCTGTGTTGCTCTGCATGTGTATTACCACACCTGTGTTGCTCTGCATGTGTATTACCACACCTGTGTTGCTCTGCATGTGTATTACCACACCTGTGTTGCTCTGCATGTGTATTACCACACCTGTGTTGCTCTGCATGTGTATTACCACACCTGTGTTGCTCTGCATGTGTATTACCACACCTGTGTTGCTCTGCATGTGTATTACCACACCTGTGTTGCTCTGCATGTGTATTACCACACCTGTGTTGCTCTGCATGTGTATTACCACACCTGTGTTGCTCTGCATGTGTATTACCACACCTGTGTTGCTCTGCATGTGTATTACCACACCTGTGTTGCTCTGCATGTGTATTACCACACCTGTGTTGCTCTGCATGTGTATTACCACACCTGTGTTGCTCTGCATGTGTATTACCACACCTGTGTTGCTCTGCATGTGCATTACCACACCTGTGTTGCTCTGCATGTGTATTACCACACCTGTGTTGCTCTGCATGTGTATTACCACACCTGTGTTGCTCTGCATGTGCATTACCACACCTGTGTTGCTCTGCATGTGCATTACCACACCTGTGTTGCTCTGCATGTGTATTACCACACCTGTGTTGCTCTGCATGTGTATTACCACACCTGTGTTGCTCTGCATGTGTATTACCACACCTGTGTTGCTCTGCATGTGTATTACCACACCTGTGTTGCTCTGCATGTGTATTACCACACCTGTTAGTTACCATTTTGTCCTAGGCACATGTCGATTAGACACTAGGCCTGTTGTATATGCGTGCTTGTATGTGTGCATGTGTGTTGCTCTCCATGTGTATTACCATACCCGTGTTGCTCTGCATGTGTATTACCACACCTGTGTTGCTCTGCATGTGTATTACCATACCTGTGCTGCTCTGCATGTGTATTACCACAACTGTGCTATTCTACACTTGTTCTTCCATCACACCTCCGTTATTCTGCATCTGTGCTTCCACCACACCTTTGCTAATTTGCATACATGCTTCCCTACTATTTACGTATTTTGCCTGTGTGTTTCACTATTAACCTGTCTTACCTGGTGTTAGCCGAACGCTATATAATGTATGCACCACAGCCCTGCTGATCAGGGACTGACATGAGGGTGTTGAAGGGTCAAATTCCACTTAATACAGTGTACTTGTCGCGCCACTGCTTTTCATTGGAGGTATTTTGCATCATTTGTCAAGCCTCTTGCTTTCATACTGAGTGATTTCAGTGTGCAGGTATGGGACCAATCACTACAATCTGCCAGGTGTAGATTAAAAGTTTCTCTCTCGCCTATGTTCCAAGGAGTACAGTTCAAAGGAATTCACGCATTGGCAATACAATAGAACCTCGGTACTCGAACTTAATACGTTCCACAGGACTGTTTGATTGTCGATCTGTTCGAGTACTGAACGATTTTTTTCCAATCAGTTTTCTTTTTTGTTGGCTATTATGACTAATCTTCTTAGGCTCCATGGTGACTTATTTATACAAATATAAACACGAAAAAATGCGAAGAAACGCTAAATAGTTTACAGCAAAGTTCTGGCAGATCGTGTTTGGTCGAGTGCCGAGCAAATGGTCGACTACCGAGCGATTTTTTTTTTACCGAACAAATCGTTCGAATACAGAATTGTTCGAGTAGGGAGCTGTTCGAGTATCGAGGTTCCACTGCAATTTAAGTGCTTAACTGAATTTACATGGGCAGTAAAGGTTCTCTGTACGTTTTTAAGCTCTGCCATTTCCCTTTAGCTCTAGGACTAGTCTTGTTGCAAACCTCCGCAGTTTCTTGACACGCTTGATCAGGTGTGTGTTCCAAACTAGTGCCGCATATTTTAATATGGGCCTTACTTATACCGTATTGTGTAGCGAATCACTACTTGTCTAGGTTCCCGAAAGAAAGCTTATCTTAGAGTTGTCAAACACACATTTGTCTTAGCAGTCATTTTGGTTGAGGTGTACCTCAAGTGATATGTTCGGTACAAGGCTCACCCCGAAGTTCATCTTCTTTAGTAAGATGTGAAGCCTCTTCCCTCCCTGAGCTTGTACTTCGTTCACAGTCTTCTTTTGTCCATCTTCTATCCACATAACTTTATTCTTGCTGCAGTTAAATTTTAGTGGCTACTTCTCAAACCAGTCCTGCAGGCTTTCCAAGTTCATTTATAGTCTTTCCTGGCTTTCACCTGTTTGTATTCTCCTCATCAGTTTCACATCATCTGCGAACAGTAACACCTCTGACTCTATTCCTTCTGTCGTAACGTTCACTTATACAGGAAACAGTACCGGTCCCAGAGCTGATCCTTGTGGAACCCCACTCGTCACACTCGCTCATTCTGACACCTCTTTCCGAACAATAGTCTTTTAACAGCTGCTTTTCTCTCTCTCTCTCTCTCAAATATAAAGCTTCCCAGAGTACGTAAACAATGGTTTCTCCTCTATTGTTCTATAAACCAACAGAGGAGAGACAATTCTTTACTTGTCAGCTCTACAGCACTTGACACTGACACATTTTACACTTATGTGTGGGTGGCAGTAAGAATGGCTGGGTGGGTGGCAGTAAGAATGGCTGGGTGGGTGGCAGTAAGAATGGCTGGGTGGGTGGCAGTAAGAATGGCTGGGTGGGTGGCAGTAAGAATGGCTGGGTGGGTGGCAGTAAGAATGGCTGGGTGGGTGGCAGTAAGAATGGCTGGGTGGGTGGCAGTAAGAATGGCTGGGTGGGTCTAAAAATGTGTGAATGGCTCTAAGAATGTATAGGTGACTGAGGAGGTATGGGGGCTCTTAAGATGATATGGGAAGATCTAAGGAGGTATGAGGAGCTCTTAAGATGTGTGTGACCTCTCACTCACCTTCTTAGGTCTCTCACTCACCTTCTTAGGTCTCTCACTCACCTTCTTAAGTCTCTTACTCACCTTCTCAGGTCTCTCACTCACCTTCTTAAGTCTCTTACTCACCTTCTCAGGTCTCTCACTCACCTTCGCACGTCTCTTACTCATCTTTTCACACTTTTTTACCTTCCGGTCCCTCCCATAACACCGTTCACTTCGAAGTTAATATACGGAATAACAGTTTACGTAAGGAAACCTAACACACACTTCCTCCAGAGTGCGTTGTGTTGGCAAGGTGTGTGTGTGTGTGTGTGTGTGTGTGTGTGTGTGTGTGTGTGTGTGTGTGTACTCACCTAATTGTACCCACCTAATTGTGGTTGCAGAGGTCGAGACTCAGCTCCTGGCCCCTCCTCTTCACTGATCGCTACTAGGTCCTCTCCCTCTCTGCTTCCTGAGCTTTGTCATACCTCTTCTTAAAACTATGTATGGTTCCTGCCTCCACTACTTCATTTGCTAGGCTATTTCCAGTTCCTGACGACTCTATGACTGAAGAAATACTTCCTCACGTCCCTGTGACTCGTCTGAGTCTTCAGCTTCCAGTTGTGACCCTTTGTGTGTGTGTGTGTGTGTGTGTGTGTGTGTGTGTGTGTGTGTGTGTGTGTGTGTGTGTGTGTGTGTGTGTGTGTGTGTGTGTGTGTGTGTGTGTGTGTGTGTGTGTGTGTGTGTGTGTGTGTGTGTGTGTGTGTGTGTGTGTGTGTGTGTGTGTGTGTGTGTGTGTGTGTGTGTACCATATGTTAGGGTTTATGTAATTAAATTGATATAACGTCAAATCTTTACAATGGTCTTGAAGGAACACAGATGTTATAGGCACATAAACATAAGTAATAAGTAAGTTTTTTAAGGCACAGGCACACATAAGTACAATTATCATAGTGTAAATTCCCGAGGATAGCCCCCCCCCCCCAAAAAAAAAAAAAGTTAAGCGAAGTGACCTACGGTAGCCCGAGGGAGTCTAACTCAGTGACTTATTTCTAATAAGAAGACATACTTCGGTTACTTCACAGGAACCAATCTGATGAACAAGATTGGCACAATAACTTACACAATGTAAACAAAAAACTAATGTCTTTGTGCAGTATAACAATGTTGTTTACAAGTAATAAAATATTGTTCACACTGTATTAATGTTGGCAGAATTACCGACAATATGTTAAGTAAAAGGACACAAGTGCAACTAATGTGACATTTATTGTGGCAACGTTTCGCTCTCCAGGAGCTTTGTCAAGCAGTAACGACTTGTGTCCTTTACGTAACATTGTCGGTAATTCTACCAACATTAACACAGTATAAATTTCATCATTTCAAGTGCCAAAATGGCACCTGCACCCAGGGCCGGATTAGGGCACTGGCTTCAGGGGTTGCAGCCCAGGAGCCTCCACCAACTGGAGGGCCTTTAGGGGCTGCCACCCCTGGGTACATTTTCTACAGTCTGGGTACATTTTCTACAGTCTGGGTACACTTTCTACAGTCTGGGTACATTTTCTACAGTCTGGGTACATTTTCTACAGTCTGGGTACATTTTCTACAGTCTGGGTACACTTTCTACAGTCTGGGTACATTTTCTACAGTCTGGGTACATTTTCTACAGTCTGGGTACATTTTCTACAGTCTGGGTACATTTTCTACAGTCTGGGTACACTTTCTACAGTCTGGGTACATTTTCTACAGTCTGGGTACATTTTCTACAGTCTGGGTACATTTTCTACAGTCTGGGTACATTTTCTACAGTCTGGGTACACTTTCTACAGTCTGGGTACATTTTCTACAGTCTGGGTACATTTTCTACAGTCTGGGTACATTTTCTACAGTCTGGGTACACTTTCTACAGTCTGGGTACATTTTCTACAGTCTGGGTACATTTTCTACAGTCTGGGTACATTTTCTACAGTCTGGGTACATTTTCTACAGTCTGGGTACACTTTCTACAGTCTGGGTACATTTTCTACAGTCTGGGTACATTTTCTACAGTCTGGGTACACTTTCTACAGTCTGGGTACATTTTCTACAGTCTGGGTACATTTTCTACAGTCTGGGTACATTTTCTACAGTCTGGGTACACTTTCTACAGTCTGGGTACATTTTCTACAGTCTGGGTACATTTTCTACAGTCTGGGTACACTTTCTACAGTCTGGGTACATTTTCTACAGTCTGGGTACATTTTCTACAGTCTGGGTACATTTTCAAACAATCTTCACATTATCTCTATGTATTATATTGATAAAGCCGCTGGATGGCGAAACATCTACAAGTGAATCTACCGAGATGTTTGACACGTGACAACATCACTACACTAAGAGTGTATCAGCTCTGGCATCAAGTCTTACAATAATGCTTCACTAAACTCGTGAAAATGAAAATCTATGAAAGCGGGTTCGTCTGGCGCTCAGCAGACGGAGGATCGAGCCTTCACCATGTCTTGCGCTGAATGACCCACATGGGTTTACTGCTTAACATGAATTGTTTATTTTTTAAATAGTCCTCAACCTCTTTTTTTGTTAGCTCTATTCTATTTAAAATTCTGAACAATACTGTAAGAAAAAAATGTTTGATTTCGTGTTTCTTAACAATATTCCAGTTTGATAAAAAATACTTCCAACTGAGATGTTTGAAACCGATCGGAAGAAGCGTTCTCTAGGTTTTACATGGAAACCAATTTAACTAATAAAATTAGCAATATAAAATATACATATTACAAAACCAAGGTTTGTTTTAATTAAAACCATTCAATAATTAAAATTAGAAGCCTATGAGAGAAAGTTTTCTTGGGTAGTTACTCTGAAGTCAACACCTGGAGATACCTGGAGAGTTTCGGGGGTCAACGCCCCCGCGGCCAGGTCTGAGACCAGTCCTCGATTTAAAGGCCGCACAAACCTTGGACTTCTTGACGTTTGACGCTGCGACGCTCGACACCTCTGTGTTTACCATCAGGTGAATGTTTCGACAGCTGTCAGCACATCTGTCAGCACACATCTGACGGTCAATAACTCTCATCGTAATTCAAGAAATCGTAATAACCAGACTGCAAACTAACCCATGACGAGCGAGTCGTAAAACTTACCCGCCATGGGTTCAAACCCCACCCCTACCGTGTTTTTTTTTTTTCATCGTAAGATCTCTACACAGTTCCCCAATTTCCCTGACTTTCCCACTGATGATGTTACACATCAACAAAGTACTGCCTAAACTTATGCGGTGTCTTGGTTCTTATAGAAGGCCGATAAGATGAGGCATTCTTTAGGCACTAATGAAACTGGCAAATTGGGACTGATGCCACCCAGTGAAAAACGCGACCCTTGGCTTCAGGAAAACGCAGAAGTTCAAAGCCGCTCTATAGAGGCATTCTCTAGTTATTGCACGTGTTCCAACTTCAAATTTTATAAGCTAATTTAGCACATTGATCAATTTTTCCACACATAAAGTAACCTTAATGGGCGTCATCCAGACCGTAAGATGCATCAGCCATTAAATACTGAAGACATTCAGAAGAGACAGACATAAATATATTTCACAAGATTAACTAATGGCAAAACTTTCGCAATATTTTACACATTAAATTGGCAGATGTGCAGCTGCGCACTTAAATTTCCCTCTCGACTCTCGTCGAATTATGTGGCGCTTTTTTTCTGAAGGAAACCAAGCAGCAGCTGGTTCTGGAAGTTATTTGAGCTATTCCAGGATTCTGGTAACGGGCTCAACAACTTTAATCATAGAGCATCTACACATAGTAATTATTCCAAGAATTTTGGCCTAGTTACCTTACAGTACACCAGTGCTGGAAATTTTTAAGCTGACTGGAGGAGGCCTTCTTGTGTTACGAGAGAAATAAAATAAGAAATTTGGAAGGAAAAAAAGGAAAAAGTGAAAAAAAAATTAAAAGCTCCCCTTCGTGGATACCTTCATAAACAAGAGTAATAACAATAACACAAACATCGACACCAACAACAGCCTCATGGAATCCTTTCCAGTGAAACCCTGTATACTACCTCCAACACCACCTCTAACAACAAAACAACAGCAACAACAGCCTCAGAGAATCCTCTCCAGTGATATAAATATATATGGCTGCACCAGCAGCACCAGGTGCGTCCGCCCTCGCCTCCAGTTTTTCTAGTGATCAAGGGAGCCTCCAGAATTTGTAAATAGAAGGGGCTTAGGGGTGGCAGTGTGAGCAGAAGAGGGGCTTAACTGGGTTTTATAGAAGCGGAAGCTTGGATTTTTTTTTTCTAATTATTCCACCGTTAGATTATGGATAGATTATACATTATAAAATAAAGTTTAGTAAAAAAATTTCAGTACATGAGTATTACGCCCCAGTGTTGAGCCTAGATAATTAAAAATTAAGCTGTGACACCATCAGTTTGAGGATCTGAAACCCAAACTTTGTGGTCTACAATACTTGGGTATCTTTCTTGCTGAAAAATTCCGCCTGCGCTGCAGGTTTCTTCACTCGAATACAGAGGCGAATATTATTGCGGAGACAATAGAAGTAGAGGCGTAATCTTGAGGTGTTCAATCCCTCAGCCTTGGTAGACAGAGTTCAGTGTATCAACTTTGATAGATGGTGCTCAGTCCTTCAGCTTAGATAGACGGTGGTCAGTTCGTCGGCCTAGAGAGATGGTGCCCAGTCCTTCAGCTTAGACGGTGGTCAGTTCCTCGGCCTAGATAGATGGTGTTCAGTCCCTCAGCCCTAACAATGTTCAGTGTATCGGCCTTAATACATGGTATTCAGTTTATCAGCCTAGATAGATAATGCTCAGTCCACCAGCCTATATAGATGGTGCTCAGTCCCTCAGCCTTGATACACGGTACTCAGTCCCTCAGCCTTGATACACGGTGCTCAGTCCCTCAGCCTTCATAGAGGTGCTCAGTCCCTCAGCCTTGATAGAGGGTGTGGAGACCCTTAACTTTAAGCAGAGGCATCGAGGAAAGGATTCATATACCGGAGGTGAGGTGAGATACATCACTCAGAGAGGGAGTCGCAGGAGGCGGAGCCTACTAGACAAAGCAGATGAAGCAAATAGACTGTAGACGATTGGAGATGTAGAGAGGCTTCTCCTTTACAGTTGGGAAAACTTAAAAAACGTAACTTTAATGTGGGTTCTGAGGTCATTTTTGTGTGTTTGAGAGAGAGAGAGAGAGAGAGAGAGAGAGAGAGAGAGAGAGAGAGAGAGAGAGAGAGAGAGAGAGAGAGAGAGAGAGAGAGGTGGTGCCAGCGTCGACATGTGGTGCAGCTGGTTTCAATAAATCACCTCTGCCATAGCCCCTTGCACCACCTGGCCAACACGTGCTCAACAAATACACACTTTTTTACCCCTTGCCTAATTGTCCGACGGTGTTTTTGTAATCGCTGCCCTTCGCGATTAACCCAGGATTTAACCCGCTAATCCGTCAACACAAATCACTCCCAGGAAAGGAAATTTCCATCTGTAAACACAACTGAAGATGGCAAGCGCAGATGAGTGAGTGAGTGAGTGTGTGAGTGTGTGAGTGTGTGTGTGTGTGTGTGTGTGTGTGTGTGTGTGTGTGTGTGTGTGTGTGTGTGTGTGTGTGCGCACGTGTTTATTTCAACATTATTAATATGCATGCATTTGGATTTGTTGTCCAGATGTAACTCACAACACCCAGCAACCTTCTTGCTGCTAGGTGAACAAGGCAACAGGTGAAAGCTGACTTGCTCATACATCTCGCCTTCCTGGGAACGATCACGGAATTTCTCGGTTGCATTCTAAACGCAGAACTGAACTACGAGTGTACTGATTAGCTAGATGTGTCCACCTTCACTAACAACGACGATCTGATGCGTAATATAACCGTATCACAACATAATAGAGATACAGAAATGTATGCGCAGGGCTCTGACCAGCAAAATATGATCATTTATGATGGTGCCTTCACAAAATTCAACTTCAATAACAGAAACTTACACTGGGAACAAGTTAACCATGTCCTAAATGAAACAAGCTGGAAAGATATCTTAAAAAAACACGGATCCGAAACTTTGCCTAGAAAAAATGAACTCTGTGGCACTTGAGGTCTGCTCAAGGCACATTCCATTAAGAAAAAGAAGATGTAAACTAGTACGAGAGAGATACTCCCTATACAGGCGAAGGTGAAAAATCACAGAGCTGCTGAGAGGGGCTAGTATATCTGAAATACGAAGAGAGGCACTGGTCAGAGAAATAGTAAATATCGAACTTAAGCTTAATATTATTAAGGAATCTTACAGGAGACAAGAATCTCAGGAAGAACTTAAAGCCATAAAGGAAACTGAAAGAAACACAAAATACTTCTTCTCTTATGCCAAATCTAAGGTGAAAACAGCATCCAGTACTGGACCCATGCTGAGACGAGATGGAACCAACGCAGATGACTAAGAAATGAGTGAGAAATTAAAGTCCCAATACAACTCAGTGTTCAGCAAGCCGTTAACCAAACTAAAGCCGACAATCTAAATTAATTTTTTATGACCGAGACTCAAAATTTGGTCATTTCAAAAATCTCTGATATTATCCTGACACCACAAGACTTCGAAAAGGCAATTAATGACATGCCCGGGCTCGTGGAACTCCGTGTTCATCAAGAAATGCAAGCCCCTGTCACGTGCCTTCAGCATTCTATGGAGAGGTGCATGGACACAGGGGTAATTCCACACTCACTAAAAACAAGAGACAGAGACCCACTCTGCAAAGGTGGCAGTAAAGCAATTGAGAAGAACTACATACTAACATCTCATATCATAAAATTTTTTGAAAGAGTTCTAAAAAACAAGATCGCCAACCACCTAGATACCCATCAGTTACACAACCCAAGGCAACACGGGTTTAGAGCAGGTCGTTCCTGCCTGCCCCAGCTACTGGACCACTATGACAAGGTCCTTTAGTGCATAAACAAAATGCAGATGTAGTATACATAGACTTCGCGAAAGCGTTCGACAAGTGCGACATTGGTGTATTAGAGCACAAAATGAGTGATAAAGGAATAGCAGGAAAACTTGGCAGATGGATCTATAACTTCCTAACAAAAAGTAAAGTCTGAGGCGGCTATAGTGAAAAGTTCTGTTCCACAAGGCATGGTACTCACTACCATCCTATTCCTCATCCTCATATCTGACATAGACAGAGATGTAAGCCATAGCTCCGTGTCTTCCTTAGTGAATGGCATCTGAATTTCCATGACAGTGACCTCCATCTTCTAAGTAGGATACACCAGTGTTGGAAGTTTGAAACCGATCTGAAGATACTTTCTTTAGTTATGGAATGGAAACCCTAATGGAAATAGTCTACATAAAAATTCCTAGAGAGTCTCAATACATGCCAATAGTTGCATTCACTTTTTCCTAATGATAGTATACTAGGGTTGAAAATTTGAAGGCGATCGGTTAACGCATTCTCAAGTAATAAACGAAAACCATGGAAAAAAAATCAGACAACCATTTAAAGGTAGACAACCATTTAAAGGTGGACAGCCATTTAAAGGTAGACAACTATTTAAAGGTAGACAACTATTTAAAGGTAGACAACTAAAGGTAGACAGTCATTTAAAGGTAGACAATTTAAAGGCAGACAACTATTTAAAGGTAGACAACTATTTAAAGGTAGACAGCCATTTAAAGGTAGACAACTATTTAAAGGTAGACAACTATTTAAAGGCAGACAACAATTTAAAGGCAGACAACCATTTAAGGGTAGACAATTTAAAAGTAGACAACGATTTAAAGGTAGACAACGATTTAAAGGTAGACAAGCATTTGAAGGTAGACAACCATTTAAAGGTAGACAACCATTTAAAGGTAGCTTGTTGAGTATACATAATTTGAACGTTCTAATGGGATACAATGAATAAACAAACCAGGGAAGGGATGAGGATTGAACTCATAGCGAGTGAGTTATAAAACTCCAGGCCAGTGCGTAAACCACTGGGCCAGTTTTACGACTCACTCGCCATGGGTTCTAACTCCACCCGTTCCCTGGTTTTCAGTCGTGGTATTACGATTTCGTGAGTCAAGATACACTGTGTCTGGAAACTTAAAACCACACAGAAAGGGCATTTTCTAGATATCTCATAAAGAAAAATATATCACAGAAATACTCACAAGTTACATTTTCAAGTAACTTGCGTTAAAAAGTTTAATTCGATCGGATGAGGCATTCAAAAATTATGGCATGAAAAGTACAATTATATACATTTGTAAATTCTTTTAATAAAATTGGCAGCTACATCGCCCAAAACCAATTCCAGCTTTTATCAGGGTAAGCGACCCACACCGGCGTTTGAAGTTTGAAACCGATCAGAAATATTCCCCATGTATTAGCATGTGAAGGGTAAGACTTTCAACTCAACTTGTAGGGGAAACCGTATAGTTCGAGGGTTAAATGCATCATAGGTCAGTACTCAGCCATCAGTCTGTGATGATAAAGAGAAACCAGATAGCCGGACTTGAGTCCTGGAAGTGAGATATACAATGCCTGCACTCTAAAGGAAGCGTTTGGGATATTTGCTGTAAATTTACTGTGACATCTAAAACATCGTACCTGCGCGCCTCTGGCAAGACAGTGATAGGGTGAAGTGCTTCTTTTTCTTATGAATATACATATACACACATACATACAAAGGTGTGTATGCATGCACGCGTACACACCTTGAACCGTCATCATTGTACGTGCAGTCTGCGTGGTCTTAGAGATTACTTCTGGCGACGGGTACACGAGTCAGACAGCAGAGTCCATCATGCACGATCAAGGCTGCATTCTGCCTGTATACTGATATTCAGGATTCCTAAAACAGGATTATAATAAACTGAAGGTATATATACATTGGGAGGTGCACATCTCTGGTTTATAATCCCATACACACATACATGCCTGGGCATATATATACACTGAAATACACACAGCTCTCGATGTAAATACACTGGCAAATAAGGGGAGCTTTTCCCCCACAAAAAATCTTGGAAAATCAGCCTGTGCCTTATATACTCAAGGTCAGGGTCAAAGGTACCTCACAAGAGACTCTTAAGAAAAGTGGCATCTCATGGTATAGGAGGTAAAGTTCTAGCATGGATTGAGGCATGGCTAACCAATAGAAAGCAGAGAGTTACAATTAATGGAATGAAATCTGAATGGGGATTAGTCACTAGTGGCGTTCCACAAGGATCAGTTTTAGGCCCTCTCCTGTTCATAATTTACATTAATGACCTTGATGAAGGAATTACTAGTGACATGAGTAAGTTTGCTGATGATACAAAGATAGGCCGTATAATTCACTATGAGGAGGATATCAATGAACTCCAGGACGATTTGAACAAATTAATGTCTTGGTCTGAAAAATGGCAGATGAAGTTTAATGTGGATAAGTGTAAGGTACTTGCCCTTGGTAATGAAAATAACCCTCGAAGCTATAATCTAGGTGAAGTAGAGCTTGGTCATACAGAATGTGAAAAAGACTTGGGAGTCATGGTAAGCAGAAATCTAAAGCCAAGACAGCAGTGCCTTAGTGTGCGCAACAAGGCCAACAGATTACTTGGATTTATCTCAAGAAGTATAAGTAACAGAAGTCCAAAAGTTATTTTACAGCTCTATACATCACTAGTGAGGCCTCATTTAGATTATGCTGCTCAGTTTTGGTCCCCTTACTACAGGATGGACATAGACTCATTAGAGAACATTCAGAGAAGAATGACTAAAATGATTTACTGTGTAAGGAACCTCCCGTATGAAGATAGACTTAAAGCCTTAAATCTCCACTCTCTGGAGAGGCGTAGAATGAGGGGAGATATCATTGAAGTGTATAAGTGGATGACGGGCATGAACAAGGGAGACATTAATAAAGTACTGAGGGTGTCGAACCAGGTAAGAACCAGGAATAATGGATTTAAGTTGGATAAATTTAGATTTAGAAAGGACATAGGTAAGTACTGGTTTTCTAACAGAGTTGTAGATGCGTGGAACAGTCTTCCCAGTGGGGTGATAGAGGCTAGGACCTTGGGTAGCTTTAAGAAGAGACTGGACAAATATATGAGTGGGAGGGGCTGGGTTTGATTGGTGTTGGGGGGGGCGGGAGTTGTTTCTTGAGTAGCTTTAGGTAGATGTCGTTTTGATAAGGACCTGCCTCGTATGGGCCAGTAGGCCTTCTGCAGTGTTCCTACATTCTTATGTTCTTATGTAAGCTCTGGCTTACGCTTCAGCGTAAACTAAGAGGGTAATTAGCCCTTGAATACAACTACTGATTTACTGTTATGACGCTTCTGTCGTGCGCCTTATATGCCCGTAAATACGGTATGCATTGAGATATACACTTCTGTCAAGTAGTATACAGAGAGACATGCATCTCTCTGTGTAAATACAACGAGAGAGAACCACACCACTTAAAGTTTATTTACTAAAAAAATACACATTTCTCAGGTAACAGAGAAGACAGAAACGAAACCAAAACAGTGAAACACAGGGAAACAATGACAAACAAACTGATGTTATTTCGTACACAAACGAACGGAGGAATTTTGAAAAGATTAGAACTAACGAACAATATAAACAGGAAGAAACTTGACAAAATGTGTTTAATTAAAGAAGCAGCGTTAACAAACGTAAGCCAAGACGAACCTGACACAGTGCGGCTGAAGGAGTAGCGTTAAGGAACGTAAGTCAGGAGAAACCTGACAAAGTAACTGAAGGAGCAGCGTTAAGGAACGTAAGCCAGGAGAAACTTTATACGGTACGTCTGAGTGAAGACGTAGAATTAGGAAACAACATAAGCAAGATGCCTGACACAGTGCGTCTAACTAAATCTTAACTGGTAAATTACAATTGAGATAACATTGAAAACAATTACTCAGAGTGAAGAAACAGTGTGAGAAAAGGCGGCGGCGGCGGTATGCATAAAAAAACTTCAAGTTACGTTGCTTATAACTCAAAAAATAAAAAAAATGTGAAAAATTTCAGAATTGTGAGTATACATAATCCACTGTGTAAACAAATGGGAGGGAGAGAGAGAGAGAGAGAGAGAGAGAGAGAGAGAGAGAGAGAGAGAGAGAGAGAGAGAGAGAGAGAGAGAGAATGAATGAATTTGACATGACATATGTGGGACTGGTTTAGAAAGACACGTAAGCAAACACTATAACATATTTATTAGAAAACGTTTCGGTCCTGGGACCTTGATCAAGGTCCCAGGACCGAAACGTTTTCTAATAAATATGTTATAGTGTTTGCTTACGTGTCTTTCTAAACCAACTTGTCGGTATTTATTACCAAGGTTTATACCATATGTGGGACTACACACCATACTCAAGAAACTAAATATATTTCTCTGGCTGCGTGATCTGAGAAAGATATCCCCCCCCCCGGCTCCATAACCTCAACCCCCTGCACCTCAATATACGACGTGATTTGAATAGTGCAGAGTGCGGCACAAGTCGGTAATGCGTTAAAATCTGACGGAAATCATAAGGGAATTCACAAGTTATCACTTGGAAGCTAATATTTATATTTCTTCAGTAAAAAAGGTACGACACAAACCAGATCTTTTAAGGGGACCAAAGTGGCCAATATCCTAAAATACACAAGCACATTAAGCGCGAAGCAACTCAGATATTACGCTATCAAATAATTAGCATGAAAGGGATGAAGGTAATTAGATGCAACAGTCAGAAACTATCGCATGAAAAACAATATTTTTTTTCCAAAGAAAAGCACACTGGAAATTACACAGGCAAAAATCAGTCCAAACTTTCCTGTAAGACTGACCAGATGTTATTGCCACACAAAAGATCATTAGGTTGATTTAACAAAGGAGAGATAAAAAGTCAAACACTGACTTTTTTTTATTTTTGCTGACCAGAACAGACTTTCAACTTTTTTTACAGCAACCAGCTTGATTAATAAAATTGGTGCATAACTTTCACAACCAAATATCAAGAGATTATACAGCAATAACCCGCACACAAGAGACAGGAGCTTATGACGACGTTTCCGTCCGACTTGGACCATTTACAGTGTGACTTGTAAATGGTCCAAGTCAGACCGAAACGTCGTCATAAGTTTCTCCTGTATGCGGGTTTATGATGGTTTTGAAAACCGACAACTTGTCGGTTTTCAAAACCATTCATCACATCTGTCTGATACTGCAACATCTTGGTACAAAGTCTTCTTCAACACTTGTCCAACCTTTGGACGACGACCTACTTACACTAGTGGCAGGTCCCACTGTGATCCCGCCTCCTTCTGCTTCGACTCACCTGACTGCAGTATATAAGCCACCTCTCTGGCCCTATGCTGTACTTCCTGCAAGAGTGATGGACTGAACGTATCGATTCCAGGCTGAGGGACTGATTACCTCAAACTACTCCTCTCCTTACCCATTTCTACTCTGTATTGGACTGATGAAGCCACTGTGTGGCGAAACTTTTCTTCAACAATTATTATTATTATAATCAAGGGGGAAGCGCTAAACCCAGAGGATTATACAACAAAGATTCCCATATGTTGCACAAGTGTCTCAATTCTTCTGTAAGCGGGTTATTTGTGTATTGTTTCAGTCACAGTAATATGTCTTTTGTTCTTTAAGAGACTTTCTTTAGAGGAAATTACACCATTATTAAAAGTTTAATGTATGACACTGTTGTTTCATATATCAGAATGTTGCTCTGCTGTTCCCGTATTTTACTGTGTTGTTCTCGTATGGTCTTGTGTGCTGTTCTACTGCATATTATTGTACTTTTCTTGAGTGTTTTTGTATCATGTGTTATTATATTTTGTGTGTTGGGCTACTGTACTGCTCTCGTATACTCACCTAGTTGTGTTTGTAGGGGTCGCGTCACGGATCCTGGTCCCGTCTCTTCGCTTGTCGCTACTAGATCGCTTCCTGCTCCTTGAGCTTTATCATACCTCTTCTTAAAGCTATGTATGGATCCTGCCTCCACTACATCACTTCCCAGACTATTCCACTTCCTGACAACCTGTGACTGAAGAAATACTTCCTAACATCCCTGTGATTCATCTGAGTCTTTAACTTCCAATTATGACCCCTTGTTGCTGTGTCCCATCTTTGAAACATCCTGTCTCTGCTCACCTTGTCAATTCCTCTCAATATTTTTATGTCGTTATCATATCCCCCCTGTCTCTCCTGTCCTCCAGTGTCGTCAGGTGGATTTCCCTTATCCTCTCCTCATAGGACATGCCCCTTAGCTCCGGGACTAGTCTTGTTGCAAACCTTTCCACTTTCTCTAATTTCCTTACATGTGTGGGTTCCAAACTGGCGCTGCATACTCCAATATAGGCTTAACGTACACGGTGTACAGGGTCTCGAACGATCCCTTATTGAGATGTCGGAATGCTATTCTCAGGTTTGCTAGGGGCCCATATACTGCAGCAGTTATTTGGTTGATGTGCGCCTCAGGAGATGTGTCAGGTATTATACTCTAGAGATGTATCGGATATCTGCATCAGCATCGATGAAACATCCACACAATTTCTTACATCCGCATCCGCATTTTACTGTAAACAGATATCCGCATATGCATCCACATCCGCAAAATAAGTAAGACATCCTCATACACATCCTCATCCGATACATATATATTTTACTCACCCCAAGATCCTTCTCCTTGAATGAGGTTTGTATTCTCTGGCCCCCTAGACCGTACTCTGTCTGAGGTCTCCTTTGCCTTTCCCCAATCTTCATGACTTTTTCACTTGGTGGGGTTGAACCCCAGGAGCCAGTTTCTGGACTAGGGCTGCAGCAGTGGCACTGCTAGGGTTGGTATCACCCGGGGCGGCATCTTTGGTGTCACCCCCATGAAATCCAAGGGCGGGGGGATGGGGTAGTAAACTCCAGTTACGTCACTACTGCATCACATAAACTGAACAGGAGAATACTTCTCAACTTTATTAATGATAAAATAAATAATCGTAGTAATATTGAGGAAACATAAACTCAAATATCACTTTGAGTATAGCCAACAGATTCTACATTTATTCATCTTCAACAATGCAAAAAAAAAGTTGAAAAATAAATAAAAACATTGCAATATCAGATAAATACTAGTTCCGATATGACCTTGAGTACAGGTAACATCTCAATGAATCTGATCTTACATTTCCTTGCCTTCAATCCTGCAAAATCGTCTATCACATCATCAAAATCAATGATTTTTCCCTATATAGGCCTATTTGTACTCTGTAATCATATAAGAGGGCATACATAAACGAAGGATTCTTCTCTTATGTTGCTGCAGCACTGTTTTGGGCATTAGTGTTACCTTCTTTAGAGGCTCTATGGTGTCACCCCTTAAATGGTGTCACCCGGGGCGGCCCCTCCCCCTTGACGACGCCACTGCCTGCAGCCTATGCAGATCCCTTTGTAGTTCTGCCTGGTTCTCGTCCGACTGAATTCTTCTCATCAACTTCACATCATCTGCAAACAGGGACACTTCTGAGTCTATTCCTTCCGTCATGTCGTTCACATCTACCAGAAACAGCACTGGTCCTAGGACTGACCCCTGTGGAACCCCGGCGTCACAGGCGCCCACTCTGACACCTCATCACATACCATGACTCGCTGATGCCTTCCCGACAGGTATTCCCTGATCCATTGCAGTGCCTTCCCAGTTATACCTGCCTGGTCCTCCAGGTAATGCAGTAATCTCTTGTGTAGAACTGTGTCAAAAGCCTTCTTGCAGTCCAAGAAAACGCACCCTACCCACCCCTCTCTCTCTTAAGAGTCTTACTGCTTTTATCCTGTCAAAGAACTGCAGTAGGTTTGTGACACAGGTTTTCCCGTCCCTGAACCCGTGCTGGTTGTCGCTGATAAGCTCATTCCTTTCTAGGTGCTCCACCACTCTTGATAATCTTCTCCATGGCTTTGCATACTATACCAGTCAGTGACACTGATCTGTAGTTTAGTGCTTCGTGTCTGTCTCCTTTTTTTTTTTTTAAATTGGTATTACATTTGCTGTCTTCCATACCTCAGGTAGTCGCCCTGTTTCGATAGATGTTTTGAAGACTGTTGTTAGTGGCACACATAGTGCCTCTGCTCCCTCTCTCTTCATCGCCTTTGAGGTATCTAGCTCACTTAACAGCCTCTTCACTTCTTCCTCGGTTGTATGTATTGTGTCCAACACTTGACGGTGTACCCCACCTCTCCATCTTTCTGGAGTCCCTTTTGTATCTTCTGTGAACACTTCTTTGAATCTCATGTTGAGCTCCTCACACACTTCACGGTTGTGTGTTGCTGTATTGATGTTGTGAGTTAATTTTCATGCCTTTTATTATTCTAATGTTAATTTACTTATTGTAAGTTGCTGTACTGCTCTTGCGTGTTGCCATTCCGTTTGCTTTTGTATATTACTTTACCGTTCATGTATGTTGTCATGCTTATTGAAGTAAGCTAAAGGTTCCTCACTGTTATTTACACCAAACACTTCAAACTGCACCTTGAACAACAGTGTCTCCCACACTGGCATTCATGTCACCCCAAGCAATTATTTCTCATAGCTAAAATTTCCAACATATTCATTTAAGATCTAGTTCTCATCTGCACTTACCTTCCATTTAAATATTAATACCAATGAAATTGTCCACAATACACAGCAAAAATTAGTAACTCTCGGGAAATAAAGTCGACCATCATGGCAGTCCCGATTTGCTGACAAAAACATAATTGGGCAGCCGGTCATGTAACCTTGCTAGTTCGTCTCATTGTTCCTGTCTCTAATACTACTGTTTTTGCAATATGTTGCTATATACAGTTGCAATCCTAGCAACATAAGTCGTGTCCTTTGCAACAAAGTATTTTTGCTTAACTCTTACTAAATAATGGTCATAAATAGATTTTACAATTCTGTGAATGCGTGCGTTTTTTTTTTTTATGTTTCAAGGGTACAGAGTGGTACAAAAGTTAGACTGAAGTAACGAGACTATTTGTTTTAATTTACTTGTCTGTTTACGAGAGAGAAGATACAATGAACGGTCAGGAATTATTATACAAACGTAACTTCTACTTAAGTGAAGAATTAAACACATGTGCAACATCTGGGTATCTTTATTTGTAGACATTTCTCCAACCAGTAACTTTATCAACACAATACTGATACAGCCACCCGATGGCGAAACGTCTACAATTAAAGATACCCAGATGTTGCACACGCTTCTAATTCTTCATATTGCCGGTATTGTATACCATTAATGTACAGTTTATTAAGTATTAAGGATTACTTTCCTGCTGAGGTGGAGTCACTACGGTTACAGTATCTTCAACAGATACGTAAGAATAATTATTTTTACAGTATTTAAAAGAACTCCATAGTGAGAATATGACGTTGTACATGACGCAAAGACGACACTGATCTGAAAATCAAATGTAACAACTCAATGTTTCTACAGAAAGTGGCGAATCAAATAAGATGGGATAACTGCGTGGGGCTGAGAGCCGCTGTTAATTAAGCTGTTATAAGGATGGTCTGGCTTAACACGGGCTACTTGAGTACATCTCTGGAAATCAGGCATAAGTACGTCAGTCCAACTGCAGCAGGAAATAAAAGAATCTTAGATGGGTAAAAGTATTAAAAATGACTAATACAAACCATTAAAAACAAAAAAAAATCAGAAAAGGAAGATGTAACTATTAATTTGAGTTCGATGTGGGAAACGCCAGGATCCCGACGCTCGATCTCACTGTGTATACATTACTCTTCCTAAGGGAAAATACAGTTTTAAATGTTAAAGTTTCTAGTGTAATAATGTCGAAAAGCGAGACTCGTGGTGATAGCTGGTACTAAGACAGAAATTCATTAGGAAAGACAGTAAAGAGGACGATGTCGAGGTAACGAACACTGTGATATGCCAGAAAGATAATGAGAGTAAAGAGGGTAATTGCTCTCATGGACAGTGAATAAGGTGATGTCCCACAAACATAATGAAGATGGTGATGTCCCACAAACATAATGAAGATGGTGATGTCCCACAAAGCTAATAAAGAGGGTGATGTCCCACAAAGCTAATAAAGAGGGTGATGTCCCACAAAGCTAATAAAGAGGGTGATGTCCCACAAAGCTAATAAAGAGGGTGATGTCCCACAAAGCTAATAAAGAGGGTGATGTCCCACAAAGCTAATAAAGAGGGTGATGTCCCACAAAGCTAATAAAGAGGGTGATGTCACACAAAGCTAATAAAGAGGGTGATGTCACACAAAGCTAATAAAGAGGGTGATGTCACACAAAGCTAATAAAGAGGGTAATGTCACACAAAGCTAATAAAGAGGGTGATGTCCCACAAAAATAATGGAGAGAGAGAAATGAACCACAAGGATAGCGAAGACAGGGATTAAATAAAGCAACACGATAAAAAAGACTGAAGAACATAGAACCTGAATTGAAAGTTGGCTACACTGAAGCGAGAGGCTGTGTACCAGTTTCTTTGAGTCTTCCCGTCTCTTTGAGTCTTCCCGTCTCTTTGAGTCTTCCCGTTTCTTTGGTAGCTTTCCGGCTACAACCACAATTTCAAAGCATAGTACAGACAGTAAAAAGGCAATAAGCTGATTCTTCACCATGAACATAAATACAATTCTGAACAATTAAGATATAGAACGATAGTTTACAGTGTTTAGATGACTGATATAATAAGACCAGAGAGGGACTTGTATATAATAAGACCAGAGTATCAGGGGGTGACTTGTATCAGATACAGGGTTGAGGGACTTGTATCAGATACCGGGGTGAGGGACTTGTATCAGATACCGGGGTGAGGGACTTGTATCAGATACAGGGGTGAGGGACTTGTATCAGATACAGGGGTGAGGGACTTGTATCAGATACAGGGGTGAGGGACTTGTATCAGATACAGGGGTGAGGGACTTGTATCAGATACAGGGGTGAGGGACTTGTATCAGATACAGGGGTGAGGGACTTGTATCAGATACAGGGGTGAGGGACTTGTATCAGATACAGGGGTGAGGGACTTGTATCAGATACCGGGGTGAGGGACTTGTATCAGATACAGGGGTGAGGGACTTGTATCAGATACAGGGGTGAGGGACTTGTATCAGATACAGGGGTGAGGGACTTGTATCAGATACCGGGGTGAGGGACTTGTATCAGATACCGGGGTGAGGGACTTGTATCAGATACAGGGGTGAGAGACTTGTATCAGATACCGGGGTGAGGGACTTGTATCAGATACCGGGTTGAGGGACTTGTATCAGATACAGGGGTGAGGGACTTGTATCAGATACCGGGGTGAGGGACTTGTACCAGATACCGGAGTGAGGGACTTGTGTCAGATACAGGGGTGAGGGACTTGTATCAGATACAGGGGTGAGGGACTTGTATCCAAGGGCGGGGGGATGGGGTAGTAAACTCCAGTTACGTCACTACTGCATCACATAAACTGAACAGGAGAATACTTCTCAACTTTATTAATGATAAAATAAATAATCGTAGTAATATTGAGGAAACATAAACTCAAATATCACTTTGAGTATAGCCAACAGATTCTACATTTATTCATCTTCAACAATGCAAAAAAAAGTTGAAAAATAAATAAAAACATTGCAATATCAGATAAATACTAGTTCCGATATGACCTTGAGTACAGGTAACATCTCAATGAATCTGATCTTACATTTCCTTGCCTTCAATCCTGCAAAATCGTCTATCACATCATCAAAATCAATGATTTTTCCCTATATAGGCCTATTTGTACTCTGTAATCATATAAGAGGGCATACAGAAACGAAGGATTCTTCTCTTATGTTGCTGCAGCACTGTTTTGGGCATTAGTGTTACCTTCTTTAGAGGCTCTATGGTGTCACCCCTTAAATGGTGTCACCCGGGGCGGCCCCTCCCCCTTGACGACGCCACTGCCTGCAGCCTATGCAGATCCCTTTGTAGTTCTGCCTGGTTCTCGTCCGACTGAATTCTTCTCATCAACTTCACATCATCTGCAAACAGGGACACTTCTGAGTCTATTCCTTCCGTCATGTCGTTCACATCTACCAGAAACAGCACTGGTCCTAGGACTGACCCCTGTGGAACCCCGGCGTCACAGGCGCCCACTCTGACACCTCATCACATACCATGACTCGCTGATGCCTTCCCGACAGGTATTCCCTGATCCATTGCAGTGCCTTCCCAGTTATACCTGCCTGGTCCTCCAGGTAATGCAGTAATCTCTTGTGTAGAACTGTGTCAAAAGCCTTCTTGCAGTCCAAGAAAACGCACCCTACCCACCCCTCTCTCTCTTAAGAGTCTTACTGCTTTTATCCTGTCAAAGAACTGCAGTAGGTTTGTGACACAGGTTTTCCCGTCCCTGAACCCGTGCTGGTTGTCGCTGATAAGCTCATTCCTTTCTAGGTGCTCCACCACTCTTGATAATCTTCTCCATGGCTTTGCATACTATACCAGTCAGTGACACTGATCTGTAGTTTAGTGCTTCGTGTCTGTCTCCTTTTTTTTTTTTAAATTGGTATTACATTTGCTGTCTTCCATACCTCAGGTAGTCGCCCTGTTTCGATAGATGTTTTGAAGACTGTTGTTAGTGGCACACATAGTGCCTCTGCTCCCTCTCTCTTCATCGCCTTTGAGGTATCTAGCTCACTTAACAGCCTCTTCACTTCTTCCTCGGTTGTATGTATTGTGTCCAACACTTGACGGTGTACCCCACCTCTCCATCTTTCTGGAGTCCCTTTTGTATCTTCTGTGAACACTTCTTTGAATCTCATGTTGAGCTCCTCACACACTTCACGGTTGTGTGTTGCTGTATTGATGTTGTGAGTTAATTTTCATGCCTTTTATTATTCTAATGTTAATTTACTTATTGTAAGTTGCTGTACTGCTCTTGCGTGTTGCCATTCCGTTTGCTTTTGTATATTACTTTACCGTTCATGTATGTTGTCATGCTTATTGAAGTAAGCTAAAGGTTCCTCACTGTTATTTACACCAAACACTTCAAACTGCACCTTGAACAACAGTGTCTCCCACACTGGCATTCATGTCACCCCAAGCAATTATTTCTCATAGCTAAAATTTCCAACATATTCATTTAAGATCTAGTTCTCATCTGCACTTACCTTCCATTTAAATATTAATACCAATGAAATTGTTCACAATACACAGCAAAAATTAGTAACTCTCGGGAAATAAAGTCGACCATCATGGCAGTCCCGATTTGCTGACAAAAACATAATTGGGCAGCCGGTCATGTAACCTTGCTAGTTCGTCTCATTGTTCCTGTCTCTAATATTACTGTTTTTGCAATATGTTGCTATATACAGTTGCAATCCTAGCAACATAAGTCGTGTCCTTTGCAACAAAGTATTTTTGCTTAACTCTTACTAAATAATGGTCATAAATAGATTTTACAATTCTGTGAATGCGTGCGTTTTTTTTTTTTTGTTTCAAGGGTACAGAGTGGTACAAAAGTTAGACTGAAGTAACGAGACTATTTGTTTTAATTTACTTGTCTGTTTACGAGAGAGAAGATACAATGAACGGTCAGGAATTATTATACAAACGTAACTTCTACTTAAGTGAAGAATTAAACACATGTGCAACATCTGGGTATCTTTATTTGTAGACATTTCTCCAACCAGTAACTTTATCAACACAATACTGATACAGCCACCCGATGGCGAAACGTCTACAATTAAAGATACCCAGATGTTGCACACGCTTCTAATTCTTCATATTGCCGGTATTGTATACCATTAATGTACAGTTTATTAAGTATTAAGGATTACTTTCCTGCTGAGGTGGAGTCACTACGGTTACAGTATCTTCAACAGATACGTAAGAATAATTATTTTTACAGTATTTAAAAGAACTCCATAGTGAGAATATGACGTTGTACATGACGCAAAGACGACACTGATCTGAAAGTCAAATGTAACAACTCAATGTTTCTACAGAAAGTGGCGAATCAAATAAGATGGGATAACTGCGTGGGGCTGAGAGCCGCTGTTAATTAAGCTGTTATAAGGATGGTCTGGCTTAACACGGGCTACTTGAGTACATCTCTGGAAATCAGGCATAAGTACGTCAGTCCAACTGCAGCAGGAAATAAAAGAATCTTAGATGGGTAAAAGTATTAAAAATGACTAATACAAACCATTAAAAACAAAAAAAATCAGAAAAGGAAGATGTAACTATAAATTTGAGTTCGATGTGGGAAACGCCAGGATCACGACGCTCGATCTCACTGTGTATACATTACTCTTCCTAAGGGAAAATACAGTTTTAAATGTTAAAGTTTCTAGTGTAATAATGTCGAAAAGCGAGACTCGTGGTGATAGCTGGTACTAAGACAGAAATTCATTAGGAAAGACAGTAAAGAGGACGATGTCGAGGTAACGAACACTGTGATATGCCAGAAAGATAATGAGAGTAAAGAGGGTAATTGCTCTCATGGACAGTGAATAAGGTGATGTCCCACAAACATAATGAAGATGGTGATGTCCCACAAACATAATGAAGATGGTGATGTCCCACAAAGCTAATAAAGAGGGTGATGTCCCACAAAGCTAATAAAGAGGGTGATGTCCCACAAAGCTAATAAAGAGGGTGATGTCCCACAAAGCTAATAAAGAGGGTGATGTCCCACAAAGCTAATAAAGAGGGTGATGTCCCACAAAGCTAATAAAGAGGGTGATGTCCCACAAAGCTAATAAAGAGGGTGATGTCACACAAAGCTAATAAAGAGGGTGATGTCACACAAAGCTAATAAAGAGGGTGATGTCACACAAAGCTAATAAAGAGGGTAATGTCACACAAAGCTAATAAAGAGGGTGATGTCCCACAAAAATAATGGAGAGAGAGAAATGAACCACAAGGATAGCGAAGACAGGGATTAAATAAAGCAACACGATAAAAAAGACTGAAGAACATAGAACCTGAATTGAAAGTTGGCTACACTGAAGCGAGAGGCTGTGTACCAGTTTCTTTGAGTCTTCCCGTCTCTTTGAGTCTTCCCGTCTCTTTGAGTCTTCCCGTTTCTTTGGTAGCTTTCCGGCTACAACCACAATTTCAAAGCATAGTACAGACAGTAAAAAGGCAATAAGCTGATTCTTCACCATGAACATAAATACAATTCTGAACAATTAAGATATAGAACGATAGTTTACAGTGTTTAGATGACTGATATAATAAGACCAGAGAGGGACTTGTATCAGATACCGGGGTGAGGGACTTGTATCAGATACCGGGGTGAGGGACTTGTATCAGATACCGGGGTGAGGGACTTGTATCAGATACAGGGGTGAGGGACTTGTATCAGATACAGGGGTGAGGGACTTGTATCAGATACCGGGGTGAGGGACTTGTATCAGATACAGGGGTGAGGGACTTGTATCAGATACAGGGGTGAGGGACTTGTATCAGATACAGGGGTGAGGGACTTGTATCAGATACAGGGGTGAGGGACTTGTATCAGATACAGGGGTGAGGGACTTGTATCAGATACAGGGGTGAGGGACTTGTATCAGATACAGGGGTGAGGGACTTGTATCAGATACCGGGGTGAGGGACTTGTATCAGATACAGGGGTGAGGGACTTGTATCAGATACAGGGGTGAGGGACTTGTATCAGATACAGGGGTGAGGGACTTGTATCAGATACCGGGGTGAGGGACTTGTATCAGATACCGGGGTGAGGGACTTGTATCAGATACAGGGGTGAGAGACTTGTATCAGATACCGGGGTGAGGGACTTGTATCAGATACCGGGTTGAGGGACTTGTATCAGATACAGGGGTGAGGGACTTGTATCAGATACCGGGGTGAGGGACTTGTACCAGATACCGGAGTGAGGGACTTGTGTCAGATACAGGGGTGAGGGACTTGTATCAGATACAGGAGTGAGGGACTTGTATCCAAGGGCGGGGGGATGGGGTAGTAAACTCCAGTTACGTCACTACTGCATCACATAAACTGAACAGGAGAATACTTCTCAACTTTATTAATGATAAAATAAATAATCGTAGTAATATTGAGGAAACATAAACTCAAATATCACTTTGAGTATAGCCAACAGATTCTACATTTATTCATCTTCAACAATGCAAAAAAAAAGTTGAAAAATAAATAAAAACATTGCAATATCAGATAAATACTAGTTCCGATATGACCTTGAGTACAGGTAACATCTCAATGAATCTGATCTTACATTTCCTTGCCTTCAATCCTGCAAAATCGTCTATCACATCATCAAAATCAATGATTTTTCCCTATATAGGCCTATTTGTACTCTGTAATCATATAAGAGGGCATACAGAAACGAAGGATTCTTCTCTTATGTTGCTGCAGCACTGTTTTGGGCATTAGTGTTACCTTCTTTAGAGGCTCTATGGTGTCACCCCTTAAATGGTGTCACCCGGGGCGGCCCCTCCCCCTTGACGACGCCACTGCCTGCAGCCTATGCAGATCCCTTTGTAGTTCTGCCTGGTTCTCGTCCGACTGAATTCTTCTCATCAACTTCACATCATCTGCAAACAGGGACACTTCTGAGTCTATTCCTTCCGTCATGTCGTTCACATCTACCAGAAACAGCACTGGTCCTAGGACTGACCCCTGTGGAACCCCGGCGTCACAGGCGCCCACTCTGACACCTCATCACATACCATGACTCGCTGATGCCTTCCCGACAGGTATTCCCTGATCCATTGCAGTGCCTTCCCAGTTATACCTGCCTGGTCCTCCAGGTAATGCAGTAATCTCTTGTGTAGAACTGTGTCAAAAGCCTTCTTGCAGTCCAAGAAAACGCACCCTACCCACCCCTCTCTCTCTTAAGAGTCTTACTGCTTTTATCCTGTCAAAGAACTGCAGTAGGTTTGTGACACAGGTTTTCCCGTCCCTGAACCCGTGCTGGTTGTCGCTGATAAGCTCATTCCTTTCTAGGTGCTCCACCACTCTTGATAATCTTCTCCATGGCTTTGCATACTATACCAGTCAGTGACACTGATCTGTAGTTTAGTGCTTCGTGTCTGTCTCCTTTTTTTTTTTTTAAATTGGTATTACATTTGCTGTCTTCCATACCTCAGGTAGTCGCCCTGTTTCGATAGATGTTTTGAAGACTGTTGTTAGTGGCACACATAGTGCCTCTGCTCCCTCTCTCTTCATCGCCTTTGAGGTATCTAGCTCACTTAACAGCCTCTTCACTTCTTCCTCGGTTGTATGTATTGTGTCCAACACTTGACGGTGTACCCCACCTCTCCATCTTTCTGGAGTCCCTTTTGTATCTTCTGTGAACACTTCTTTGAATCTCATGTTGAGCTCCTCACACACTTCACGGTTGTGTGTTGCTGTATTGATGTTGTGAGTTAATTTTCATGCCTTTTATTATTCTAATGTTAATTTACTTATTGTAAGTTGCTGTACTGCTCTTGCGTGTTGCCATTCCGTTTGCTTTTGTATATTACTTTACCGTTCATGTATGTTGTCATGCTTATTGAAGTAAGCTAAAGGTTCCTCACTGTTATTTACACCAAACACTTCAAACTGCACCTTGAACAACAGTGTCTCCCACACTGGCATTCATGTCACCCCAAGCAATTATTTCTCATAGCTAAAATTTCCAACATATTCATTTAAGATCTAGTTCTCATCTGCACTTACCTTCCATTTAAATATTAATACCAATGAAATTGTTCACAATACACAGCAAAAATTAGTAACTCTCGGGAAATAAAGTCGACCATCATGGCAGTCCCGATTTGCTGACAAAAACATAATTGGGCAGCCGGTCATGTAACCTTGCTAGTTCGTCTCATTGTTCCTGTCTCTAATATTACTGTTTTTGCAATATGTTGCTATATACAGTTGCAATCCTAGCAACATAAGTCGTGTCCTTTGCAACAAAGTATTTTTGCTTAACTCTTACTAAATAATGGTCATAAATAGATTTTACAATTCTGTGAATGCGTGCGTTTTTTTTTTTTATGTTTCAAGGGTACAGAGTGGTACAAAAGTTAGACTGAAGTAACGAGACTATTTGTTTTAATTTACTTGTCTGTTTACGAGAGAGAAGATACAATGAACGGTCAGGAATTATTATACAAACGTAACTTCTACTTAAGTGAAGAATTAAACACATGTGCAACATCTGGGTATCTTTATTTGTAGACATTTCTCCAACCAGTAACTTTATCAACACAATACTGATACAGCCACCCGATGGCGAAACGTCTACAATTAAAGATACCCAGATGTTGCACACGCTTCTAATTCTTCATATTGCCGGTATTGTATACCATTAATGTACAGTTTATTAAGTATTAAGGATTACTTTCCTGCTGAGGTGGAGTCACTACGGTTACAGTATCTTCAACAGATACGTAAGAATAATTATTTTTACAGTATTTAAAAGAACTCCATAGTGAGAATATGACGTTGTACATGACGCAAAGACGACACTGATCTGAAAGTCAAATGTAACAACTCAATGTTTCTACAGAAAGTGGCGAATCAAATAAGATGGGATAACTGCGTGGGGCTGAGAGCCGCTGTTAATTAAGCTGTTATAAGGATGGTCTGGCTTAACACGGGCTACTTGAGTACATCTCTGGAAATCAGGCATAAGTACGTCAGTCCAACTGCAGCAGGAAATAAAAGAATCTTAGATGGGTAAAAGTATTAAAAATGACTAATACAAACCATTAAAAACAAAAAAAAATCAGAAAAGGAAGATGTAACTATAAATTTGAGTTCGATGTGGGAAACGCCAGGATCACGACGCTCGATCTCACTGTGTATACATTACTCTTCCTAAGGGAAAATACAGTTTTAAATGTTAAAGTTTCTAGTGTAATAATGTCGAAAAGCGAGACTCGTGGTGATAGCTGGTACTAAGACAGAAATTCATTAGGAAAGACAGTAAAGAGGACGATGTCGAGGTAACGAACACTGTGATATGCCAGAAAGATAATGAGAGTAAAGAGGGTAATTGCTCTCATGGACAGTGAATAAGGTGATGTCCCACAAACATAATGAAGATGGTGATGTCCCACAAACATAATGAAGATGGTGATGTCCCACAAAGCTAATAAAGAGGGTGATGTCCCACAAAGCTAATAAAGAGGGTGATGTCCCACAAAGCTAATAAAGAGGGTGATGTCCCACAAAGCTAATAAAGAGGGTGATGTCCCACAAAGCTAATAAAGAGGGTGATGTCCCACAAAGCTAATAAAGAGGGTGATGTCCCACAAAGCTAATAAAGAGGGTGATGTCACACAAAGCTAATAAAGAGGGTGATGTCACACAAAGCTAATAAAGAGGGTGATGTCACACAAAGCTAATAAAGAGGGTAATGTCACACAAAGCTAATAAAGAGGGTGATGTCCCACAAAAATAATGGAGAGAGAGAAATGAACCACAAGGATAGCGAAGACAGGGATTAATTAAAGCAACACGATAAAAAAGACTGAAGAACATAGAACCTGAATTGAAAGTTGGCTACACTGAAGCGAGAGGCTGTGTACCAGTTTCTTTGAGTCTTCCCGTCTCTTTGAGTCTTCCCGTCTCTTTGAGTCTTCCCGTTTCTTTGGTAGCTTTCCGGCTACAACCACAATTTCAAAGCATAGTACAGACAGTAAAAAGGCAATAAGCTGATTCTTCACCATGAACATAAATACAATTCTGAACAATTAAGATATAGAACGATAGTTTACAGTGTTTAGATGACTGATATAATAAGACCAGAGAGGGACTTGTATCAGATACCGGGGTGAGGGACTTGTATCAGATACCGGGGTGAGGGACTTGTATCAGATACCGGGGTGAGGGACTTGTATCAGATACAGGGGTGAGGGACTTGTATCAGATACAGGGGTGAGGGACTTGTATCAGATACCGGGGTGAGGGACTTGTATCAGATACAGGGGTGAGGGACTTGTATCAGATACAGGGGTGAGGGACTTGTATCAGATACAGGGGTGAGGGACTTGTATCAGATACAGGGGTGAGGGACTTGTATCAGATACAGGGGTGAGGGACTTGTATCAGATACAGGGGTGAGGGACTTGTATCAGATACAGGGGTGAGGGACTTGTATCAGATACAGGGGTGAGGGACTTGTATCAGATACAGGGGTGAGGGACTTGTATCAGATACAGGGGTGAGGGACTTGTATCAGATACCGGGGTGAGGGACTTGTATCAGATACCGGGGTGAGGGACTTGTATCAGATACAGGGGTGAGGGACTTGTATCAGATACCGGGGTGAGGGACTTGTATCAGATACCGGGGTGAGGGACTTGTATCAGATACCGGGGTGAGGGACTTGTATCAGATACCGGGGTGAGGGACTTGTATCAGATACCGGGGTGAGGGACTTGTATCAGATACCGGGGTGAGGGACTTGTAGATACCGGACTTGTATCAGATACCGGGGTGAGGGACTTGTATCAGATACAGGGATGAGGGACTTGTATCAGATACCGGGGCGAGGGACTTGTATCAGATACAGGGGTGAGGGACTTGTATCAGATACAGGGGTGAGGGACTTGTATCAGATACCGGGGTGAGGGACTTGTATCAGATACAGGGGTGAGGGACTTGTATCAGATACAGGGGTGAGGGACTTGTATCAGATACCGGGGCGAGGGACTTGTATCAGATACAGGGGTGAGGGACTTGTATCAGATACCGTGGTGAGGGACTTGTATCAGATACCGGGGTGAGGGACTTGTATCAGACAGTGGGGTGAGGGACTTGTATCAGATAGTGGGGTGAGGGACTTGTATCAGATACCGGGGTGAGGGACTTGTATCAGATACCGGGGTGAGGGACTTGTATCAGATACAGGGGTGAGGGACTTGTATCAGATACCGGGGTGAGGGACTTGTATCAGATACCGGGGTGAGGGACTTGTATCAGATACAGGGGTGAGGGACTTGTATCACATACAGGAGTGAGGGACTTGTGTCAGATACCGGGATGAGGGACTTGAATCAGATACAGGAGTGAGGGACTTGTATCAGATACAGGGGTGAGGGACTTGTGTCAGATACAGGGGTGAGGGACTTGTGTCAGATACAGGGGTGAGGGACTTGTATCAGATACCGGGGTGAGGGACTTGTATCAGATACCGGGGTGAGGGACTTGTATCAGATACCGGGTTAAGGGACTTGTATCAGATACAGGGGTGAGGGACTTGTATCAGATACCGAGGTGAGGGACTTGTACCAGATACCGGGGTGAGGGACTTGTGTCAGATACAGGGGTGAGGGAGTTGCATCAGATACAGGAGTGAGGGACTTGTGTCAGATACCAGGGTGAGGGACTTGTGTCAGATACCGGGGTGAGGGACTTGTATCAGATACCGGGGTGAAGGACTTGCATCAGATACAGGAGTGAGGGACTTGTGTCAGATACCGGGGTGAGGGACTTGTATCAGATACAGGGGTGAAGGGCTTGTATCAGATACAGGGGAAAGGGGCTTGTATCAGATACAGGGGTGAGGGGCTTGTATAAGGTACCGGGGAGAGGGACTTGTGTCAGATACCGGGGTGAGGGACTCGTATCAGATGCAGGGGTGAGGGACTTGTGTGAGATACCGGGGTGAGGGACTTATGTCAGATACCGGGGTGAGGGATTTGTGTCAAATAAAGGGGCGAGGGACTTGTGTCAGATACAAGGGTGAGGGACTTGTATCAGATACAGAGGTAAGGGACTTGTATCAGATACCGGGGTGAGGGACTTGTGTCAGATACAGGGGTGAGGGACTTGTATTATACACAGGGGGTGAGGGACTTGTATCAGATACCGGTGTGAGGGACTTTTATCAGATACCTGGGTGAGGGACTTGTATCAGATACAGGGGTGAGGGACTTGTATCAGATACCGGGTTGAGGGACTTGTATCAGATACAGGGGTGAGGGACTTGTATCAGATACCGGGGTGAGGGACTTGTGTCAGATACCGGGGTGAGGGTTTTGTGTCAGATACCGGGGTGAGGGACTTGTGTCAGATACAGGGGTGAGAGACTTGTATCAGATACAGGGGTGAGGGACTTGTGTCAGATACAGGGGTGTGGGATTTGTGTCAGATACCGGGGTGAGGGACTTGTGTCAGATACAGGGGTGAGGGACTTGTATCAGATACAGGGGTGAGGGACTTGTGTCAGATACCGGGGTGAGGGATTTGTCAGATACCGGGGTGAGGGACTTGTGTCAGATACAGGGGTGAGGGACTTGTATCAGATACAGGGGTGAGGGACTTGTGTCAGATACAGGGGTAAGGGACTTGTATCAGATACAGGAGTGAGGGACTTGCATCAGATACAGGGGTGAGGGACTTGTGTCAGATACAGGGGTGAGGGACTTGTATCAGATACCGGGTTGAGGGACTTGTATCAGATACAGGGGTGAGGGACTTGTATCAGATACCGGGGTGAGGGACTTGTATCAGATACAGGGGTGAGGGACTTGTATCAGATACCTGGGTGAGGGACTTGTATCAGATACAGGGGTGAGGGACTTGTATCAGATACCGGGTTGAGGGACTTGTATCAGATACAGGGGTGAGGGACTTGTATCAGATACCGGGGTGAGGGACTTGTATCAGATACAGGGGTGAGGGACTTGTACTAGATACTGGGGTGACGGACTTGTGTCAGATACAGGGGTGAGGGACTTGTATCAGATACAGGAGTGAGGGACTTGTATCAGATACAGGGGTGAGGGACTTGTGTCAGATACAGGAGTGAGGGACTTGTGTCAGATACAGGAGTGAGGGACTTGTATCAGATACAGGAGTGAGGGACTTGTGTCAGATACAGGGGTGAGGGACTTGTATCAGATACAGGAGTGAGAAACTTGTATCAGATACAGGGGTGAGGGACTTGTGTCAGATACAGGGGTGAGGGACTTGTATCAGATACCGGGGTGAGGGACTTGTATCAGATTCCGGGGTGAGGGACTTGTATCAGATACCGGGGTGAGGGACTTGTATCAGATACAGGGGTGAGGGACTTGTATCAGATACAGGGGTGAGGGACTTGTATCAGATACAGGGGTGAGGGACTTGTATCAGATACAGGGGTGAGGGACTTGTATCAGATACAGGGGTGAGGGACTTGTATCAGATACAGGGGTGAGGGACTTGTATCAGATACAGGGGTGAGGGACTTGTATCAGATACCGGGGTGAGGGACTTGTATCAGATACCGGGGTGAGGGACTTGTATCAGATACAGGGGTGAGGGACTTGTATCAGATACCGGGGTGAGGGACTTGTATCAGATACCGGGGTGAGGGACTTGTATCAGATACCGGGGTGAGGGACTTGTATCAGATACCGGGGTGAGGGACTTGTATCAGATACCGGGGTGAGGGACTTGTATCAGATACCGGGTTGAGGGACTTGTATCAGATACAGGGGTGAGGGACTTGTATCAGATACCGGGGTGAGGGACTTGTACCAGATACCGGAGTGAGGGACTTGTGTCAGATACAGGGGTGAGGGACTTGTATCAGATACAGGGGTGAGGGACTTGTATCAGATACCGGGGTGAGGGACTTGTATCAGATACAGGGGCGAGGGACTTGTATCAGATACAGGGATGAGGGACTTGTATCAGATACCGTGGTGAGGGACTTGTATCAGATACAGGGGTGAGGGACTTGTATCAGATACCGTGGTGAGGGACTTGTATCAGATACCGGGGTGAGGGACTTGTATCAGATAGTGGGGTGAGGGACTTGTATCAGATAGTAGGGTGAGGGACTTGTATCAGATACCGGGGTGAGGGACTTGTATCAGATACCGGGGTGAGGGACTTGTATCAGATACCGGGGTGAGGGACTTGTATCAGATACCGGGGTGAGGGACTTGTATCAGATACCGGGGTGAGGGACTTGTATCAGATACAGGGGTGAGGGACTTGTATCACATACAGGAGTGAGGGACTTGTGTCAGATACCGGGATGAGGGACTTGAATCAGATACAGGAGTGAGGGACTTGTATCAGATACAGGGGTGAGGGACTTGTGTCAGTTACAGGGGTGAGGGACTTGTGTCAGATACAGGGGTGAGGGACTTGTATCAGATACCGGGGTGAGGGACTTGTATCAGATACCGGGGTGAGGGACTTGTATCAGATACCGGGTTAAGGGACTTGTATCAGATACAGGGGTGAGGGACTTGTATCAGATACCGAGGTGAGGGACTTGTACCAGATACCGGGGTGAGGGACTTGTGTCAGATACAGGGGTGAGGGAGTTGCATCAGATACAGGAGTGAGGGACTTGTGTCAGATACCGGGGTGAGGGACTTGTGTCAGATACCGGGGTGAGGGACTTGTACCAGATACCGGGGCGAGGGACTTGTGTCAGATACAGGGGTGAGGGAGTTGCATCAGATACAGGAGTGAGGGACTTGTGTCAGATACCAGGGTGAGGGACTTGTGTCAGATACCGGGGTGAGGGACTTGTGTCAGATACAGGGGTGAGGGACTTGTATCAGATACCGGGGTGAAGGACTTGCATCAGATACAGGAGTGAGGGACTTGTGTCAGATACCGGGGTGAGGGACTTGTGTCAGATACCGGGGTGAGGGACTCGTATCAGATGCAGGGGTGAGGGACTTGTGTCAGATACCGGGGTGAGGGACTTATGTCAGATACCGGGGTGAGGGATTTGTGTCAAATACCGGGGCGAGGGACTTGTGTCAGATACAAGGGTGAGGGACTTGTATCAGATACAGAGGTAAGGGACTTGTATCAGATACCGGGGTGAGGGACTTGTGTCAGATACAGGGGTGAGGGACTTGTATTATACACAGGGGGTGAGGGACTTGTATCAGATACCGGTGTGAGGGACTTTTATCAGATACCTGGGTGAGGGACTTGTATCAGATACAGGGGTGAGGGACTTGTATCAGATACCGGGTTGAGGGACTTGTATCAGATACAGGGGTGAGGGACTTGTATCAGATACCGGGGTGAGGGACTTGTGTCAGATACCGGGGTGAGGGTTTTGTGTCAGATACCGGGGTGAGGGACTTGTGTCAGATACAGGGGTGAGAGACTTGTATCAGATACAGGGGTGAGGGACTTGTGTCAGATACAGGGGTGTGGGATTTGTGTCAGATACCGGGGTGAGGGACTTGTGTCAGATACAGGGGTGAGGGACTTGTATCAGATACAGGGGTGAGGGACTTGTGTCAGATACCGGGGTGAGGGATTTGTCAGATACCGGGGTGAGGGACATGTGTCAGATACAGGGGTGAGGGACTTGTATCAGATACAGGGGTGAGGGAATTGTGTCAGATACAGGGGTGAGGGACTTGTATCAGATACAGGAGTGAGGGACTTGCATCAGATACAGGGGTGAGGGACTTGTGTCAGATACAGGGGTGAGGGACTTGTATCAGATACCGGGGTGAGGGACTTGCATCAGATACAGGGGTGAGGGACTTGTATCAGATACAGGGGTGAGGGACTTGTATCAGATACAGGGGTGAGGGACTTGTATCAGATACCTGGGTGAGGGACTTGTATCAGATACAGGGGTGAGGGACTTGTATCAGATACCGGGTTGAGGAACTTGTATCAGATACAGGGGTGAGGGACTTGTATCAGATACCGGGGTGAGGGACTTGTACTAGATACCGGGGTGACGGACTTGTGTCAGATACAGGGGTGAGGGACTTGTATCAGATACAGGAGTGAGGGACTTGTATCAGATACAGGGGTGAGGGACTTGTGTCAGATACAGGAGTGAGGGACTTGTATCAGATACAGGAGTGAGGGACTTGTATCAGATACAGGGGTGAGGGACTTGTGTCAGATACAGGGGTGAGGGACTTGTATCAGATACAGGAGTGAGGGACTTGTATCAGATACAGGGGTGAGGGACTTGTGTCAGATACAGGGGTGAGGGACTTGTATCAGATACCGGGTTGAGGGACTTGTATCAGATACAGGGGTGAGGGACTTGTATCAGATACCGGGGTGAGGGACTTGTACCAGATACCGGGGTGAGGGTCTTGTGTCAGATACAGGGCTGAGGGACTTGTATTAGATACCGGGGTGAGGGACTTGTATCAGATACCGGGGTGAGGGACTTGTATCAGATACCGGTGTGAGGGACTTTTATCAGATACCTGGGTGAGGGACTTGTATGAGATACAGGGGTGAGGGACTTGTATCAGATACCGGGTTGAGGGACTTGTATCAGATACAGGGGTGAGGGACTTGTATCAGATACAGGGGTGAGGGACTTGTATCAGATACAGGGGTGAGGGACTTGTACCAGATACCGGGGTGAGGGACTTGTGTCAGATACAGGGGTGAGGGACTTGTATCAGATACAGGGGTGAGGGACTTGTATCAGATACCTGGGTGAGGGACTTGTACCAGATACCGGGGTGAAGGACTTGTGTCAGATACAGGGGTGAGGGACTTGTGTCAGGTACAGGGGTGAGGGACTTATGTCAGATAACAGGGTGAGGGACTTGTGTCAGATACCGGGGTGAGGGACTTGTGTCAGATACAGGGGTGAGGGACTTGTATCAGATACCGGGGTGAAGGACTTGCATCAGATACAGGGGTGAGGGACTTGTGTCAGATACCGGGGTGAGGGACTTGTATCAGATACCGGGGTGAGGGACTTGTATCAGATACCGGGGTGAGGGACTTGTATCAGATACAGGGGTAAGGGACTTGTATCAGATACAGGGGTGAGGGGCTTGTATCAGGTGCCGGGGAGAGGGACTCGTATCAGATACAGGGGTGAGGGACTTGTAACAGATACAGAGGCGAGGGACTGTATCAGATACCGGGGTGAGGGACTTGTGTCAGATACAAGGGTGAGGGACTTGTATCAGATACAGAGGTAAGGGACTTGTATCAGATACCGGGGTGAGGGACTTGTGTCAGATACCGGGGTGAGGGACTTGTATCAGATACAGGGGTGAGGGACTTGTATCAGATACAGGAGTGAGGGACTTGTGTCAGATACCGGGATGAGGGACTTGTGTCAGATACAGGGGTGAGGGACTTGTGTCAGATACAAGGGTGAGGGACTTGTATCAGATACAGAGGTAAGGGACTTGTATCAGATACCGGGGTGAGGGACTTGTGTCAGATACAGGGGTGAGGGACTTGTATTATATACAGGGGGTGAGGGACTTGTATCAGATACCGGGGTGAGGGACTTGTGTCAGATACAGGGGTGAGGGACTTGTGTCAGATACAGGGGTGAGGGACTTGTGTCAGATACAGGGGTGAGGGACTTGTGTCAGATACAAGGGTGAGGGACTTGTATCAGATACAGAGGTGAGGGACTTGTATCAGATACCGGGGTGAGGGACTTGTGTCAGATACCGGGATGAGGGACTTGTATTATATACAGGGGGTGAGGGACTTGTATTAGATACCGGGTTGAGGGACATGTATCAGATACAGAGGTGAGGGACTTGTATCAGATACCGGGGTGAGGGACTTGTGTCAGATACCGGGATGAGGGACTTGTGTCAGATACAGAGGTGAGGGACTTGTGTCAGATACAGAGGTGAGGGACTTGTATCAGATACAGAGGTGAGGGACTTGTATCAGATACAGAGGTGAGGGACTTGTGTCAGCGACAGGGGTGAGGGACTTGTGTCAGCGACAGGGGTGAGGGACTTGTGTCAGATACAGGTGTGAGGGACTTGTATCAGATACCGGGGTGAAGGACTTGTATCAGATACCGGGGTGAGGGACTTGTATCAGATACCTGGGTGAGGGACTTGTATCAGATACCGGTGTGAGGGACTTGTATCATATACAGGGGTGAGGGACTTGTGTCAGATACAGGGGTGAGTGACTTGTATCAGATACCGGTGTGAGGGACTTGTATCATATACAGGGGTGAGGGACTTGTGTCAGATACAGGGGTGAGGGACTTGTATCAGATACCGGGGTGAGGGACTTGTGTCAGATACAGGGCTGAGGGACTTGTGTCAGATACCGGGGTGAGGGACTTGTGTCAGATACAGGGGTGAGGGACTTGTGTCAGATACAGGAGTGAGGGACTTGTATCAGATACAGGGGTGAGGGACTTGTGTCAGATACAGGGGTGAGGGACTTGTATCAGATACCGGGGTGAGGGACTTGTGTCAGATACAGGAGTGAGGGACTTGTATCAGATACCGGGGTGAGGGACTTGTGTCAGATACAGGGGTGAGGGACTTATATCAGATAAAGGAAAGTAGATAATGGTGAACTGGCTTAAGAAAGTTAGTGACAACAATTATTAAGAAACAATTAAACTGTCAAGTTTGAACCGAGGACTGGCGATACGTGTTTAAAATTTATGATAAATACACAAGATACATAGATCCAACCTGTGTCTGAAAGGAGGAAACACGAAACACTTGAACGCCAACAGCACACACGTCACTGGAGTATCAGGAAACCGCTTCTGTCAACAATATTACTTGTGTAGTAAACATATACCTATCATACCAACATTTATAGGTAGGCTCCCTTGCTAAGCCCTAAATTGTTTCCTAGCAATGAAACAATTGTAAACTGATATGGCCATCATAGAGGAGCCAGCCTTCACATCTGCCCACTTGCTATGCCTAATTGAATCTGAGCAGAGGCCTGTGAGGGAAGGCCTATGTGTAGGGGAGTAGGTCATGTTACTTAGGCTTGGCCAGGGAACTTATATATGTACACTACGTAGGTAATGCTATTGACACTTTCTTTTGTATCAGAGTAGTAGGGAAGAGGCATGAACCGGAGGAAGCGGTCGGGTCACAAATCGAAACACAGCTTCAAGTTTAGGCATGATATGGATCTAAAAAAAAAAGCCCAGGAAGCAATACGAGAAATACCAGTCGACGGAGTCAAAGAGGCGGCACCAAGAGCTAAGATTCAACTCCTTAACCCCCGGAAACACAAATCAGTGATTACAAATCGTTGAGCACAGACAAATCATCGCCAGTAAACAGTGCTTACTTTACTGATGTCTTGGTGTCAAGACCACATTAAATGAAGACTCTTCCATACGTCAGTCTTATCGCTCAGAAAAATAGTCCCAACTCCCACTATCGTGATTTACAGCGACAATTTCTATCGTGCATGTCGCCGCAGGTCGCGAGACGACAGTTGGTGATGGGAAGTGGTTAAATATAATGTTTTCTGCTAGATAGTGCGGCAGGTGGTGCAGGTGGTGGTGGTGGTGGTGCAGGTGGTGGTGGTGGTGGTGATGGTGGTGATGGAGGTGGTGGTGGTGGTGGTGCAGGTGGTGGTGGTGATGGTGGTGATGGTGGTGATGGAGGTGGTGGTGATGGAGGTGGTGGTAGTGGCGGTTGCAGTGTTGTTGGTAAAGGTGATGTAGTGGTAGGTGGTGTTAGTAGGTGCATTGATGGTGGCAGTGGTGACAGTGACGGTGGAGCAGTCACTCTTACTATGCAATCATCCAAGCCACTATCCCACCCGTGTAATATGCATCATCTTCCTTGACCTCTCATCGTAGTTATCATCCGAGCCAGAGTTGTCATCCATGACTCCGTCAGTAATAATGATGTTGGAGTCACCACTCCTTTATACTTCCAAGACCCTGCCAAGAGTCTTGCCGCTCCTTCAAATCTCCAAGACCCTGCCAAGAGTCTTGCCACTCCTTCAAATCTCCAAGACCCTGCCAAGAGTCTTGCCGCTCCTTCAAATCTCCAAGACCCTGCCAAGAGTCTTGCCGCTCCTTCAAATCTCCAAGACTCTGCCAAGAGTCTTGCCACTCCTTCATATCTCCAAGACCCTGCCAAGAGTCTTGCCACTCCTTCATACCTCCAAGACTCTGCCAAGAGTCTTGCCACTCCTTCATATCTCCAAGACCCTGCCAAGAGTCTTGCCACTCCTTCATACCTCCAAGACCCTGCCAAGAGTCTTGCCACTCCTTCATACCTCCAAGACCCTGCCAAGAGTCTTGCATATCTCCAAGACCCTGCCAAGAGTCTTGCCACTCTTTCATATCTCCAAGACCCTGCCAAGAGTCTTGCCACTCCTTCATACCTCCAAGACCCTGCCAAGAGTCTTGCCACTCCTTCATACCTCCAAGACCCTGCCAAGAGTCTTGCATATCTCCAAGACCCTGCCAAGAGTCTTGCATATCTCCAAGACCCTGCCAAGAGTCTTGCCACTCTTTCATATCTCCAAGACCCTGCCAAGAGTCTTGCCACTCCTTCATACCTCCAAGACCCTGCCAAGAGTCTTGCCGCTCCTTCAAATCTCCAAAACCCTGCCAAGAGTCTTGCCTATCTTTCACACCTCCAAAACTCTGCCAAGAGTCTTGCCACTCATTCATATCTCCAAGCCCCTGCCAAGAGTCTTGCCACTCCTTCATACCTCCAAGACCCTGCCAAGAGTCTTGCATATCTCCAAGACCCTGCCAAGAGTCTTGCCACTCCTTCATACCTCCAAGACCCTGCCAAGAGTCTTGCCACTCCTTCATATCTCTAAGACCCTGCCAAGAGTCTTGCCACTCCTTCATACCTCCAAGATCCTGCCAAGAGTCTTGCCACTCCTTCATACCTCCAAGACCCTGCCAAGAGTCTTGCATATCTCCAAGACCCTGCCAAGAGTCTTGCCTATCTTTCACACCTCCAAAACTCTGCCAAGAGTCTTGCCACTCCTTCATATCTCCAAGACCCTGCCAAGAGTCTTGCCACTCCTTCATATCTCCAAAACCCTGCCAAGAGTCTTGCCACTCCTTCATACCTCCAAGACCCTGCCAAGAGTCTTGCATATCTCCAAGACCCTGCCAAGAATCTTGCCACTTCTTCATACCTCCAAGACCCTGCCAAGAGTCTTTCCGCTCCTTCATATCTCCAAGACCCTGCCAAGAGTCTTGCCACTCCTTCATATCTCCAAGACCCTACCAAGAGTCTTGCCACTCCTTCATACCTCCAAGACCCTGTCAAGAGTCTTGCCACTCCTTCATATCTCCAAGACCCTGCCAAGAGTCTTGCCGCTCCTTCAAATCTCCAAGACCCTGCCAAGAGTCTTGCCGCTCCTTCAAATCTCCAAGACCCTGCCAAGAGTCTTGCCGCTCCTTCATATCTCCAAGACCCTGCCAAGAGTCTTGCCACTCCTTCATATCTCCAAGACCCTACCAAGAGTCTTGCCACTCCTTCATACCTCCAAGACCCTGCCAAGAGTCTTGCCACTCCTTCATATCTCCAAGACCCTGCCAAGAGTCTTGCCACTCCTTCATATATCCAAGACCCTGCCAAGAGTCTTGCCTACCTTTCACACCTCCAAAACTCTGCCAAGAGTCTTGCCACTCCTTCATACCTCCAAGACCCTGCCAAGAGTCTTGCCACTCCTTCATACCTCCAAGACCCTGCCAAGAGTCTTGCCACTCCTTCATACCTCCAAGACCCTGCCAAGAGTCTTGCATATCTCCAAGACCCTGCCAAGAGTCTTGCCACTCCTTCATACCTCCAAGACCCTGCCAAGAGTCTTGCCACTCCTTCATATCTCCAAGACCCTACCAAGAGTCTTGCCACTCCTTCATATCTCCAAAACCCTGCCAAGAGTCTTGCCACTCCTTCATACCTCCAAGACCCTGCCAAGAGTCTTGCATATCTCCAAGACCCTGCCAAGAGTCTTGCCACTTCTTCATACCTCCAAGACCCTGCCAAGAGTCTTGCCGCTCCTTCATATCTCCAAGACCCTGCCAAGAGTCTTGCCACTCCTTCATATCTCCAAGACCCTACCAAGAGTCTTGCCACTCCTTCATACCTCCAAGACCCTGTCAAGAGTCTTGCCACTCCTTCATATCTCCAAGACCCTGCCAAGAGTCTTGCCACTCCTTCATATATCCAAGACCCTGCCAAGAGTCTTGCCTATCTTTCACACCTCCAAAAGTCTGCCAAGAGTCTTGCCACTCCTTCATATCTCCAAGACCCTGCCAAGAGTCTTGCCACTCCTTCATACCTCCAAGACCCTGCCAAGAGTCTTGCCACTCCTTCATACCCCCAAGACCCTGCCAAGAGTCTTGCCACTCCTTCATATCTCCAAGACCCTGCCAAGAGTCTTGCCACTCCTTCATATCTCCAAGACCCTGCCAAGAGTCTTGCCACTCCTTCATACCCCCAAGACCCTACCAAGAGTCTTGCCACTCCTTCATACCTCCAAGACCCTGCCAAGAGTCTTGCCACTCCTTCATACCCCCAAGACCCTGCCAAGAGTCTTGCCACTCCTTCATATCTCCAAGACCCTGCCAAGAGTCTTGCCACTCCTTCATATATCCAAGACCCTGCCAAGAGTCTTGCCACTCCTTCATACCTCCAAGACCCTGCCAAGAGTCTTGCCACTCCTTCATACCTCCAAGACCCTGCCAAGAGTCTTGCCACTCCTTCATATCTCCAAGACCCTGCCAAAAGTCTTGCCACTCCTTCATACCTCCAAGACCCTGTCAAGAGTCTTGCCACTCCTTCATACCTCCAAGACCCTGTCAAGAGTCTTGCCACTCCTTCATACCTCCAAGACCCTGCCAAGAGTCTTGCCACTCCTTCATATCTCCAAGACCCTGCCAAGAGTCTTGCCACTCCTTCATACCTCCAAGACCCTGCCAAGAGTCTTGCATATCTCCAAGACCCTGCCAAGAGTCTTGCCACTCCTTCATACCTCCAAGACCCTGTCAAGAGTCTTGCCACTCCTTCATACCTCCAAGACCCTGTCAAGAGTCTTGCCACTCCTTCATACCTCCAAGACCCTGCCAAGAGTCTTGCCACTCCTTCATATCTCCAAGACCCTGCCAAGAGTCTTGCCACTCCTTCATACCTCCAAGACCCTGTCAAGAGTCTTGCCACTCCTTCATACCTCCAAGACCCTGTCAAGAGTCTTGCCACTCCTTCATACCTCCAAGACCCTGTCAAGAGTCTTGCCACTCCTTCATACCTCCAAGACCCTGTCAAGAGTCTTGCCACTCCTTCATATCTCCAAGACCCTGCCAAGAGTCTTGCCTATCTTTCACACCTCCAAAAGTCTGCCAAGAGTCTTGCCACTCCTTCATACCCCCAAGACCCTGCCAAGAGTCTTGCCACTCCTTCATACCTCCAAGACCCTGCCAAGAGTCTTGCCACTCCATGCCCCTAAGACCCTGCCAACAAGCCATGTAAACCCACCAAGTTTTGATTTCAGAGTGTCGCTCAAGCTTAAGTTTTATAAAGTTTTGATAAAGCTCAGTCATGATTCACTACTTCATTTTTTTACCATATTCTTGGACGTAAATGAAGGTCGTCAATAATTCACTTGAAATTTGCCTGAAAATTACCAACCTCGAGGCCTGGTCACGGACCGAGCCGAGGGGGCAGTGACCCCCAGAACACACTCCAAGTATACCTCAGAGATCATTAACGAGTGGAAGAGCGGAAATAACTAGGCTTGAGCCTGGTAACTTCCAAATTGTATCAGAATTTCGTTTATCAACAAACGCTCCGTTCTGAAGTCTGTAGCTTATGGTTGCTTCCTTGAACAGTGTGTGCTTGATTTCCACTTACTGGGGAATTGGAGATAGTTTAATTACCTGTGTCATATGTCAAGGTATCGTGTTAATGAAAATAAGATAACAAACATGTTTAGCAAATATCATAAATCTTATTGCAACAGAAAATGTATCCCTGTTAGGGCTCTCAGGGCTTAGTTCCTAGTTTTGTGTGTATCCATATGCTACAACTCTACTGTCCACAGGATTGATATGCGGTGCACAGTAACCTAGCAGCTTCGGCAGCAAAAACTAAATCTTATTGTCTCGCATCGATGGAGCTGTGTCCTTGACCCCAGAGTTGTAGTTTAATGAAGTGCAAACCCGTGTGAGTTATTCAATAAATAGTGCAGGAGGCTTAATCCTCCGTCCGTGAGGATGTTGATTATTGGAGGAGTCAAGAAGTGCAGCTGTCAAAATTACGCAAACTTCTATATGAAGAGCAATGCAAAATTTGGAAGAAGGCATTTCACTTTATATCTACTGATGTCAATCACGGGTGAAATTTTCGAGTAACTTATTTCAGACTATTTACTCACTGCTATCTGACTCGATTGGTTTTCAGAATGATGTTTCTGTAGCTGAAACCTTGTTGAACCTCTCCACTATGTAGCACCAGTCACAATGAAAGCAGCACCAGCAGCATCAGCAGCATCAGCAGCATCAGCAGCATAGGAGCAGTGGACTCAGGTGCCTTTAACCAGGTACGAGATCGTAACTTCCTAACAAAACCATGAAAAATTGAAAATCTACATTCAGTACCTGAGTGACTGTCTTCAAGGTCTATCTCTCAGAGTAGTTCTTTAATGTAGTTGAGACTGTATGTCACTCAGTCTGAGCGAGAGTACCACAAGGAAGACAGCTTGTTCCTTTGCCTGCAATGTCTTTCACAATCCTATTTCAGCTCCCGAATTCTATGCCAAGACCTTTTGGCTACACGAGGGTCATTAAGTCTTCACGCAGTCTGTTCAACACCAGTCAAGAATATTTTAATCCCTCAAATGGGGATTAAATTATACGCAGGATATATATATATATATATATATATATATATATATATATATATATATATATATATATATATATATATACACCTCATGGTGTGTATATCCCGTGTGTATGGCGATGACGGATCACCGCGCTGATATAAGTCTGTATGCAAGAGAGGAGATTCCCACTGCGCTCAGACACAACACTTACCAACACGCGCTATATCTGTCTTGGCACGAGATAGCAGATTACATATATTTCTGAGAAGGCACAGGTGATGCTCTCTAGACAGCATGACGCTACTGCCGGCGCTGCTGCGGCTGCCGGTGCTGCTGGGGCAATGAATGAGATTCACTGCTCAATGATGATGCTCTGATTTTTTTTGTAGGAGGGAGGGAACGAACGTAAGTATGCCAAGACTGCGAAGAACCATGTGTTGAATATTAAAAGCCCTTCAGAGAGGGTGCTTTGATGCCGGTGAAAGGCTCTTGATTCAAGGAACTGGATCTTCGTTCAGTTTTCATTGCTGAAAAATGATTACCTCTCATTCTTACATGCTATACGAGCCCTACGGTTTAGAGCTTGAGTATAATAATAATAATGAGTAGGAAGACGGTCAGGAAACCTAAAAATAATTATTATTTTTTATTAACACAATATAATATCTTTATTTATTACAAGTACATGTACAAGGTATACAGTCCTAGCTAACATCAGTGACATACTACTGTACAGAAAGCCCTTTGTTATGCAGAGCATTTCGGTCAAATTAGGTCAGTTTTGTCCCAGGATGCGACCCACACCAGTCGACTAACTCCCAGGTACCCATTTTGCTGATGGGGAACATAGACAACTGGTGTAAAGAAACACGCTCAGTGTTTCTACCATCGCTGGGAACCGAACCCAGACCCTCGCCCTGTGAAGCGAGAGCTTTAGCCACCAGGCCACAGCCGTTTCCCACTAAGGCAGGGTGACCCGTAAAAGGAGAAACACTTTCATCATTCACTCCATCACTGTCTTGCCAGAGGCGTGCCTACACCACAGTTAAAACACTGCAACATCAACACCCCTTCAGAGTGCAGACACTGTACTTCCCACCTCCAAGATTCAAGTCCGGCCTGCCAGTTTCCCCGAATCCCTTCATAAATGTTACTTTGCTCACACTTCAACAGCACATCAAGTCATAAAAACCATTTGTTTCCACTCGCTCCTAACACGCTCACGCATGCTTGCTGGAAGTTCAAGCCCCTCGCATACAAAACCTCCTTTCCCCCTCCCTCCAACCTATCCTAGGCCGACACCTACCCCACCTTCCTTCTACTACCGATTTATACGCTCTCCAAGTCATTCTGTTTCATTCCATTTTCTCTAAATGTTCAAACCACCTCAACATCCCCTCCTCAGCCCTCTGGATAATACTTTTAGTAACCCTACACTTCATAATTTTCAAATTACAGATACTCTGCATTATATTCACATTGCACATTGTCCTCAGACATGACATCTCCACTGCCTCCAGCCTTCTCCTTGTTGCAACATTCACCACCCATGCTTTACACCCATATAAGAGCGTTGGTATAACTATACTATCATACATTTCCCTCTTTGCTTCCATGGATAACGTTCTGTATCTCATAAGATTCCTCAGTGCATCACTAACCTTTTTCCCCTCAACAATTCTTTTATTCACCTCATCTTTCACAGACCCATTATTATTAGTTATTATTATTATATGCGAGGCGCTAAACTCGAATGGACCATTTAACGCAAAGATTGGTAAAGGCTCAATCATTTACCTGTTAACTGTGAAACAGAGATGCTAGTCTCACACAGAGGTTACCCTGAAAAACTGCAGCACTATGTCGTTACCTGCAGCTGTTCATCTATACGAAACACAAGTTTTGGTCACATAACTGAGGCCTTCCGCTGGCTTACCTGTCAAACCCATTTAAAGACCCTGGCCGGGACAAGACCGTCGAACCTAGTACATACATACATTTAAAGACAACATCACGCGTGCTACTTCGCCAAGACGATCCTTTCGTTACAGCAGCACCTGACCTGCACGACCCTCTATAACAATACCTGACCTGCACGACCCTCTATAACAGTACCTGACCTGCACGACCCTCTATAACAGTACCTGACCTGCACGACCCTCTATAACAGTACCTGACCTGCACGACCCTCTATAACAGTACCTGACCTGCACGACCCTCTATAACAATACCTGACCTGCACGACCCTCTATAACAGTACCTGACCTGCACGACCCTCTATAACAATACCTGACCTGCACGACCCTCTATAACAATACCTGACCTGCACGACCCAGTCATTACAACTGCACCTGACCTGCACGACCCTCTATAACAATACCTGACCTGCACGACCCTCTATAACAGTACCTGACTTGCACGACCCTCTATAACAGTACCTGACCTGCACGACCCTCTATAATAATACCTGACCTGCACGACCCAGTCATTACAACTGCACCTGATCTGCACGACCCCGTCATTACAACAGCACGCGTACTGCACGACCCTCTATTACAACACTTGATCTGCACGACCCTCTATTACAACACCTGATCTGCACGACCCTCTATTACAACACCTGATCTGCACGACTCTCTATAACAACACCTGATTTGCACGACCCTCTATTGCAACACCTGATCTGCACGACCCTCTGTTACAACACCTGATATGTATGATCCTCTATTACATCTGATCTGCACGACCTTCTGATACAACACCTGATCTGCACGACCCTCTTTTACAACACCTGATCTGCACGACCCTCTATAAAGACACCTGGCCTGCACGACCCTCTATTACAATACCTGATCTGCACGACCCTCTACTACATCTGATCTGCACGACCCTCTATTACAACACCTGACCTGCACGACCCTCTATTACAACACCTGACCTGCACGACCCTCTATTACAACACCTGACCTGCACGACCCTCTATTACAACACCTGACCTGCACGACCCTCTATTACAACACCTGACCTGCACGACCCTCTATTACAACACCTGACCTGCACGACCCTCTATTACACCACCTGACCTGCACGACCCTCTATTACAACACCTGACCTGCACGACCCTCTATAACAACACCTGACCTGCACGACCCTCTATTACAACACCTGACCTGCACGACCCTCTATTACAACACCTGACCTGTACGACCCTCTATTACAACACCTGACCTGCACGACCCTCTATTACAACACCTGACCTGCACGACCCTCTATTACAACACCTGACCTGCACGACCCTCTATTACAACACCTGACCTGCACGACCCTCTATTACAACACCTGACCTGCACGACCCTCTATTACAACACCTGACCTGCACGACCCTCTATTACAACACCTGACCTGCACGACCCTCTATTACAACACCTGACCTGCACGACCCTTTATAACAACACCTGACCTGCACGACCCTCTATTACAACACCTGACCTGCACGACCCTCTATTACAACACCTGACCTGCACGACCCTCTATTACAACACCTGACCTGCACGACCCTCTATTACAACACCTGACCTGTACGACCCTCTATTACAACACCTGACCTGCACGACCCTCTATTACAACACCTGACCTGTACGACCCTCTATTACAACACCTGACCTGCACGAGCCTCTATTACAACACCTGACCTGCACGACCCTTTATTACAACACCTGACCTGCACGACCCTCTATTACAACACCTGACCTGCACGACCCTCTATTACAACACCTGACCTGCACGACCCTCTATTACAACACCTGACCTGCACGACCCTCTATTACAACACCTGACCTGCACGACCCTCTATTACAACACCTGACCTGCACGACCCTCTATTACAACACCTGACCTGCACGACCCTTTATAACAACACCTGACCTGCACGACCCTCTATTACAACACCTGACCTGCACGACCCTCTATTACAACACCTGACCTGCACGACCCTCTATTACAACACCTGACCTGCACGACCCTCTATTACAACACCTGACCTGTACGACCCTCTATTACAACACCTGACCTGCACGACCCTCTATTACAACACCTGACCTGTACGACCCTCTATTACAACACCTGACCTGCACGAGCCTCTATTACAACACCTGACCTGCACGACCCTCTATTACAACACCTGACCTGCACGACCCTCTATTACAACACCTGACCTGCACGACAATCTATTACAACACCTGACCTGCACGACCCTCTATTACAACACCTGACCTGCACGACCCTCTATTACAACACCTGACCTGCACGACCCTCTATTACAACACCTGACCTGCACGACCCTCTATTACAACACCTGACCTGCACGACCCTTTATAACAACACCTGACCTGCACGACCCTCTATTACAACACCTGACCTGCACGACCATCTATTACAACACCTGACCTGCACGACCCTCTATTACAACACCTGACCTGCACGACCCTCTATTACAACACCTGACCTGTACGACCCTCTATTACAACACCTGACCTGCACGACCCTCTATTACAACACCTGACCTGTACGACCCTCTATTACAACACCTGACCTGCACGAGCCTCTATTACAACACCTGACCTGCACGACCCTCTATTACAACACCTGACCTGCACGACCCTCTATTACAACACCTGACCTGTACGACCCTCTATTACAACACCTGACCTGCACGACCCTCTATTACAACACCTGACCTGCACGACCCTTTATAACAACACCTGACCTGCACGACCCTCTATTACAACACCTGACCTGCACGACCCTCTATTACAACACCTGACCTGCACGACCCTCTATTACAACACCTGACCTGCACGACCCTCTATTACAACACCTGACCTGTACGACCCTCTATTACAACACCTGACCTGCACGACCCTCTATTACAACACCTGACCTGTACGACCCTCTATTACAACACCTGACCTGCACGAGCCTCTATTACAACACCTGACCTGCACGACCCTCTATTACAACACCTGACCTGCACGACCCTCTATTACAACACCTGACCTGCACGACCCTCTATTACAACACCTGACCTGCACGACCCTCTATTACAACACCTGACCTGCACGACCCTCTATTACAACACCTGACCTGCACGACCCTCTATTACAACACCTGACCTGCACGACCCTCTATTACAACACCTGACCTGTACGACCACTGTAATAGTTCCATTGTACTGCAATATTATTATCCTCTTAATAACCTTGTCTAATATAATTACCGGTATAATACTCATGTTTAATTGTATTTTTCATATATTAATTTTTTAATGTTATATATTTATTGATATTGTTTGACATATATTTATTGTTTAATATCCACTGATGTAGATTATAAATTAGTGGTGATAAGTACTCTACCCTGAAGAGAGGGGGGAAACACCCCCTCTCCGCATGACAAAGGGTTTAGGGGTAGTGGCAAAAGGGTAAGTGTCAGGTGATAGTTCCTATAAGGTAGGTGTTAAGTGGCATTGGTTACGGGGTAGGCGTCGAGTGGTAGCAGTTAAGGGGTATGGATTAAGTGGTAGCAGTTAAGGGATACGCGTTAAGGAGTAAGAATTCAGGGATAGGGGTTAAGTGGTAGCAGTTAAGGGGTAGGGGTTAAAGAGTAGCAGTTAAGGGGCAGGAGTTAAAGGGTAGCAGTTAAGACGTAGGGGTTAAAGGGTAGCAGTTAAGGGTTAGGTGTTAAAGGGTATATGGGGACAATTTCAATTATTACAGCCAACAAAAAAGGGAGACTGTGTTGACAAGTTTGACGTTAATAACTGTCAGGAACGCTGCTCTCTCCTCTCTCCTGCCCTAACCTCCCCTCTCTCCTGCCCTAACCTCCCCTCTCTCCTGCCCTAACCTCCCCTCTCTCCTGCCCTAACCTCCCCTCTCTCCTGCCCTAACCTCCCTCCTCTCATGCTCAAACTTCTCCTCTCTCTTACCCTAATCTCCCCCTCTTTCTCCTTCCCTAACCTCTCTCTCCTGCCATAATCTCTCTCTCTCCAACACTAACATCTCTCTCTCATGCCCTAACTTCCTCTCTTTCTCTCTCTCTCCTGTCCTAATCTTCCCTCTCTCTCCCCTGCCTTAACCTCTCTCTCCTGCCCTAACCTCCCCTCTCTCCTCTATTCTATCTCTTTCTCCCTCCTCCCCTTATCAGCCTTGTCATACCCTACCTAGGTATGTCGGTGGGTTCACCCAGAATGCTGGCCAGCAACAGTCACTTCAAGTTCTGCTGTTTATTGTAGGAATATGTAGATACAGAGAGAAAGCAGTGACGCAAGCCCTCACCCAAGACTCCCAGATCTAAACTGACATGAACTGGGCTAGTCTCATCTCTTTCTCCTCTCCCTTTTCCCTCTCTCCTCCCCGATACATTACTTTTATCCCTCTTTTCTCCCGATCACCTTTCTCTTTTCACCCGACTCTCCTATCCATGGAATTTTTCCTGTCTCCTCTATCCTATTCTCTCTCTCTCTCTCTCCTACTTTTTCAAGCCCCTCTGCTCTTTTTCTGTCTTCTTTTATTCCTCACCCCCTCCCCATCTCCTGATCCTTTACCTCACTCCTGTTAACCTCTCTCCATATTTCCTCTCACCCCCGTAAGACAGGCTTGTCACTGTAGCGGCAGTGTAGCCTGTCGATGGTGGCAGGGGATGATGGCAGGGATGTTAGAACTGTTGGTGCCCCTGGTTGTCATGGCAGGGTGCATTTCTCAAAGTACTTGAACAGTGTCAGCATCCCTGGGAGCAATTGTATCTTTGCTGATGATTATCCTCATTGCCCCCACTGTTCTGCCTTCATTTTGTTTGTACTCACCTGGACTGTGATTATCATTCTCGCTGTCATTGGAACTATTAGGGGGTCTGCCTCTCCCGTTTTTGTTTTGATGAGAAAAGCGAGTGAAGTTGTCAGCTATGGCAAAATATCTTAATGATTTAGTGATCCTCGAGGCTAGCGGCTTGCCACCTCTTTCCGTGGCGGTTAACTAGACGTTGTCAAAAAGTAGCAAGCTGTGCCATGCCTTGATGGACGGTGGAGTACTTAGAATAGAGGAACTTCCGTTTACTTTCTTCAGGGTCTGTTATTTTCCCAAATGCGTGTGGACGGGCAGCCTTGGGAATATATGTGAGTGTCCTGGTAGCTGTTGCTTTAACTGCCTCTAAGATATTATCTGATGAGATTGTTGGAGTGTGTTCAGGTGCTTGACGTGGCTGAAGGTCATCATTTTCCACGGGAAGACATCATGAACCAGGGCAGCTACTATGTTTGCCGAGGAAACCATTAGTACAAAGGCGATGAACTTGTAAGCACGATCGTCATTTGCTTCTTACATTGCCAGTTCCGCCATTTCCTTGACTGCTAACTTCTCCTGATTAGCATTCATCTAGCATACTAGACTGTGAGAACAAGGTACGCCAAGCTGGGTGGAGCAAGTGTGTGGAGCGGGGTCATCATAGTGGATACAGTGAGGGTCCATGAAAAATATAGTGTAGATAAATGGTTCAGAGAACCGACAAGTTGATAAATTTATCAAGATATAGTGTGTTCCACCATGGTCAGTTGGGGCATGAGTTGTGGGAAGGTGGAGCTGCGCTCTACCTTCGGGGTGACAGCCTGGGAAAGAATACTGGGAATAGAGAGCAGGTGAGGGAAAAGGAGCAGCAGTCACTGTACACTTAACCTCATGCCCTAATGGCGATTACTCATTTTGTAATATTAGACACTTCTGTAAGCAAATTTTCTAATAGTACTGAATACACTGAAGCCCAGGAAAAGGCTTTTGCAAAATTAAACATTAATAAAAGACAGTTGCCCATGGCTTACTAACAGCATTCTAAGACTCGTCAATATGAAAAACAATATAGAAGGGGCTTAATAACTAAAGAATTTATCACACGCTATACATTTAACGCATCTTGGTACACACGGACTTGCATAACTGATAATGCTCACACTGTCTTACAATAAACTTAAGTGTTGTTTCCCCCATGCACAACGTGAAAGATGTGGGTATGTACACTGGTAACTCAGTGGTATATGAACTATACATTATGTTTAACACAGAACTACACCCAGCGCTTCCTGTGTGGGGAAGACGACACTGACCGGACACTCACTCGTAACACTCAATTCTACACTGTCTCCCACTACACTTAATTCGGATTCTTCCATACATCGGTATGCATTCATCTTTAAGTTAAATGAGTTTATGGTACCGGAGGCAGATGTGTATGTGAAGGCTTTTCCAGGTTTATATATATGATGGTCATCAACATTGTTGGCACTCAAGCATAGTATAGGCCTCCTTTACTCTCCACCTCCCACCTAGGCCGTCTCCCAAGCTACTCCCATAAACTGCACAGCACGTCCACGATTTACGTTGAAACGATACACTGGAATGGCGTCTCGCTTCACTGAAATCCTCCTCAAGTATACACAATGAATCTTCTTCAGTCTTGGTCTGGTCAGCCTCTTTGATGAGAAGTTATCTTTGAAAATTTCGCAGCTTGCCCGCCACACGTGTGACAAGCGAGGGCTTTCCTGCAGTTTTTTACACCTGAATGTTAAACAAGTCAGCGTGTTCGGACTCCAGAAAAACGTTCAAAAACCGGGTCAATCTTTGTTCGAGGACTAGTACGTTCGAACACCGAGGTTCCACTGTACCTACAGAACTTTGTTGGTTCACCTGAGCTGTATCGTCCAGGACTCATCTCTCTGTCTCTCTCTCTCTGTCTGTCTGTCTGCCTCTCTGTCTCTGTTTGTCTGTCTGTCTGTCTCTCTCTCTCAACTCCTCCCAGGCTGACCTCACAAGCGGTGAGAGATATTGTAAATCACCTCACGTGGTGCCCATCTTTCTCTCAGTAAAACCACCTTGTCTGTGCTTTGCTGAGTCCCGGTGAATGTCTTTGAATTATTAGATTTTTTTTGGTCTGTGTAATTAATAAATGATGTGCCGTAAATTAGTGATGATGGTAGTTTTTAAATGTTTTTGAGTCTTCGTCGTAGTCTTTGATGTTGATGTAGATGTTGAAGTTTCTGTTGTAGGTGTTACTGTTTTTGTTGCTGCAGATATTTTGCTCTTGCAGATGTTGCAGTTGTTTCATTGGTAGTAGTGTTGTTGTTGCTGTTATGTATATCTTCGTTTACATTCCACTACTGTCACCATTTTCCTCATGCGTCTTCCTTACTATTCAACTCATCTTCCTTCTTTTAAAGTGACTTAACCTACCCTGGTCTAAATTAAGCTAACATGACCTAACTTAATTTGACCAAATATAAACTGGTCTAACCTAATATAACCTGATGTAACATGACCTAATATAACCTAAGCTCGTGCGACCTAAGCTGAACTAACATCCTCACCCAACCTAACCTAATGTCACATATTCTGATCCAACCGAACTTAATTCGACCTAACCTAACCTGGCAAGACTTAACCTGAACCAACATAATATAACATGACAAGGTGAGCAGCACCACAAGACAGGTGGGGAGGACCTCACGATATGTGGGTAGTCCTTCACGTAACATTCAGTCCCGCACCTCAGTACGTAAGGTGTCCCGTAGCACGGTTGTCAGCGAACTCAACTCACACAAAGGTCCGGGGATTGATCCCCTGGTAAAGCTGGAAGATATCAGGACGTGATTCCATAAGACACCTCTCCTTATTCACCCATCAGTTAGTGGACTGGTGTGGGTCGCATCCTGGGACAAAACCGACCTAATTTGCCTGAAATGTTCTGCATAACAAGTGGCTTTCTATATAGTATTATGTCAGTGATGTCAACTAGGATTATATACCTTGTACAGTATTAGTAGAAATAAAGACTATAATAATTATAAATAATAGGTGGCTCTGCAGTGGTTCCCTCATCTCAGCCAAGTAATACTGCTCCCTGGGTGATACTACCATCATCACAAGTGAATGTGAAACGGAAACCTGTAATTGTTTTACATGATGGTAGGATTGTTGGTGTCTTTTTCATCTCGCTACATCTTACACTTAGGTAACATTACACATACATGTATAAGAATTATATATATATATATATATATATATATATATATATATATATATATATATATATATATATATATATATATATATATATTGGTAGATACATAGACATATTAAGGTAGAAAGCTTACACAAAGGCTGTGACATTATAAAGGGACACTTGATTCTTCTTCCTTCCTGTTCTCAGTCTTTCTGGTTCCTTCCTTGTGAACATCTGGTCACAGGTGTTCCTTGCAGGTGTCGTTTTCTTCCATGTCCCCTATATCAGTGCAGGTGTTCCCCTCACCCGTGTTCACTGAAGGCTGCCTGAATTATGATTTCGGGGGTCAACCCCCCTCGTCTCCCCGCAGCCCGGTCCCAGAGTAGGTCTCCTGGTGTTTCAAAGCCTGATCAATCCAACTGTTACTGCTGGCTGCATGAAGCCCAATGTATGCACCACAGCCCGGCTGATCAGGAACTGACAGTTGGAACTTATCAAGTTCCCTCTTAAAGACAGTCAGGTGTCTGCTGGTAATCCCTCTTATGTATGAAAGGACAATGTTCAAGTATCTTGGGCCTCTTACATTTATTGTGTTATCTCTCAGTGCACTCATGGTACCCCCTGCTTTTCGCTGGGGGTATTTTGTACCGTGTACCATGTCTCTGCCGTAGTGATTTCTGTGTGCAGATTTGGGACCAATCCCTCTAGGATTTCGAAGGTGTAAATTATGATGTATTTTTCTCGTCTGCGTTCCGAGGAGTACAGGTCGAGGGACTTCAATTACTCCAAGTATTTAAATGCTTGACCGACCTTATACTTGCAGTGAAGGTTCTCCGCACATTCTCCACATCAGTATTATCGCTCACTTTAATAGAGGATCTTAATGTAGAGGAATATTCACTCGTAGAGAAAACAGGTGACTAAGAGAGTCATCACTGACTTCGTATCTTTTATTTTGAAGGTTCTAATTATTCAGCCTATAATTTCCTGGTGCTTGTGTTAAGAACACTGGTGTGAGCCTTAAGGCAAGATCCTAGATCAATGCAGGTGTCCTCTCAAGTGTTCCTTGAATCAATGAAGGTATTTTTCAATCGTTTACACCCATTAAGGATAAAGGGAGGGAGAAGGGGGAAGGAGAGGAGGAAGAGGAGGAAGAGGAGGAGGAGGAGGAGGAGGAGGAGAGAGAAAAGGTGTCTTGGTATTAATGAAGGATCGTCATCAGAGAAAGTGTAGCTAACCTGCACTTTCTTCTGGATCAATAAAAAGTCATCTTATGATTATTTTTTTCGAAATTATCAAAACCAGAATAGTTTATCCAAGCTGGACTCAGAGTGAGCAATAACTACTTCAAAGTTGAAAAAAAAAGGTAATGGATATATCAACAACGAATGTAATAATTTCTTTCCACTCAGGGATTAAGAGGAACAATAATGGCATCTTAGAGGAGATCCAACACTATAAGTGAGATTCAAAATAAATAAACAAAAGAAGTGAGTCTGCAAAGGTTTACGAAATTCCATTTAGCTATAGTGTGTGTTGGTGAGACAGGTCGTAAGCTCAAAATTAGAATAACCTACCATAACCAAGTTAGGTATAACAAAAGCTCCTCCATCGTCCATCATGTCAGGTCTTACAACCATACATTACAATGTAAAGGCATAGAATAATACACACACACACACACACACACACACACACACACACACACACACACACACACACACACACACACACACACACATAACCGAGCAGGAAGAAGAGGAGGAAGAGGGGGAGGTGAAGAGCTTGCTAAGCGAACTAGATACCTCAAAGGCGATGGGACCGGACATCTCATGGATCCTGAGAGAGGGAGCAGAGGCGCTCTGTGTGTCACTAACAACAATCAACAAATCTATCGAAACAGGGCAGCTATCTGAGGTATGGAAGACAGCAAATGTAATCCCAATTTTTAAGAAAGGAGACAGACAGATAGCATTAAACTACAGCCCAGTTGAACTGACATGTACGGTATGCAAAGACATGGAGAAGATTATCAGGAGATGAGTGGTGAAGCACCTAGAAAGGAATGTGCGAATACACGATAACCAGCATGCTTTAAGGAAAGGGAAATCCTGTGTCATAAACCTACTGGAGTTCTCTGACAAGGTGAACAAGTAAGACAGGAGAGAAAGGGGAGGGTAGACTGCATTTTCTTGGACTGTAAGAAGGCTTTCGACACAGTTCCGCACAAGAGATTACTGCAAAAACTAGAAGAGCAGGCAGGAATAACAGGAAATGTACTGCAATGAATCAGAGAATGCCTGACAGGAAGGAGACAACGAGTGATGGTACGTGATGAGGTATCAGAGTGGGCGCATGTGATGAGCGGGGTTCCACGAGGGTTAGTCCGGTGTTGTTTCTTGTATATTTGAAAGACATGCCGGAAGCGATAGATTAGGAGGTGTCCCTGTTTCAGACGACGAGAATTCGAACGGATGAAGATCAGGAAGGACTATAAAGAGATCTGGACAGGCTGCAAGCCTGGTCTTTCAACTGGCTCCTGGAGCTTAACCCCATAAGTGTCAAGTCATGAAGATTGGGGTAGGTCAAAGACCTAAGACGGAGTACAGGCTAATTTACTGCAAACCTCACCCAAGGAAAAGGATCTAAGGGGTGAGTATCATACCAGCACATCTCCTGAGGCGCACATCAACCAAATAACTGCTGCAGTATATGGGCACCTGACAAACCCAAGAATAACGTTTCCACACCTGTAAGGAATCATCCAGGACACTGTACTCTGTGGATGTCAGGCCTATATTGAAGTATGCAGCACCAGTATGGAACTCACACCTGGTCAAACACGTCAAGAAATTAGACAAAGTGCAATAGTTTCCAACAAGACTAGTCCCGGAGCTAAGAGGTATGTCCTACGAGGAGAAGTTAAGGGAATTCAACATGACGACACTGGAGGACAAAAGGAATAGGGAGGACATGATAACGACATATAAAATACTGAGAGGAATTGACAAGGTGGATAGGGACAGAATGTTTCAGAGATAGGACACATCAACAAGGGGTCACAACTTGAAGTTGAAAACTCAGACGAGTCACAGGGATGTCAAGAAGTATTTCTTCAGTCATAGAGTTGTCAGGAAGTGGAACAATCTGAAAAGTAATGTAGTGGAGGCAGGATAAATACATATCTTTAAGAAGAGATACGATAAAGCTAATGGAGCAGGGAGAGAGTGGGACTAGTAGCGACCAGTGAAGAGACGGGGCCAGTAGCTGTTATTTGACCTCTGCAACTATAAATAGGTGAGTACACACACACACACACACACACACACACACACAGGAGACAGGATGGCTGTCAGCAAACCAAGGAGGAAGAATGCACCAGTGGCTGCTATGTGAGCTAGATACCTCAAAGGTGGTGGGACCAGATAATATCTCCCTGTGGGTCTTAAGAGAGGGAGCAGAGGCACTGTGTGCTACTAGCAACAATCTTCAAGAAAGTCTATCGAGATGACAACTGCCGGAGGTGTGAAAGACAGCAAATGTAATCCAGTTTTTAAGAATGGAGACAGGCAACATTAAACTACAGACCCGTGTCACTGGCGTGTATAGTACGCAAAGTCATAGAGAAGAGTATCAGGAAAAGAGTGGAGGAGCACCTGGAGAGGAGTTCATACATAACCAGCACAGCTTCAGAGATAGGCAATACTGCGTCACAAACCTGCTTAAGTTTTATGACAAAGTGGCAGAATGCAGGAGAGAGAAAGATGAGTAGGTTATATTTTCTTGGACTAAAGGAAGGCTTGTAACAGAGTACCGCACAAGAGACTTGTACAAAAGCTAGAAGAGCAGGCAGGAATAACAGGAAAAAGCACTATAATGGATCAAGGCATATCTGACAGGGAGGAAACACCGAGTGATGGTACGAGACGAGGTGTCGGAATGGTTGCATGTGTTAAGTGGGGTTTCACAGGCATCAGTGCTAGGGCCGGTGCTGTTTCTTAACGCGAATGACATGACAGAAGGAATAGAGTCGAGGCAACCCTGCTCGCCGACGATGTGAAACTAATGAGGAGTATACAAGCAGTCGAGGACCAGGAAAGGCTACAAATGAATCTGTACAGGCTGCAAACCTCATCTAACAAAAGGTTCCTGGAGTTTAACCCCAACAAGTGCAAAATTTTGAAGTTTGGATAAGGGCAAAGAAGACCGCAGACAGAGTACAGACTCCGGAGGCAAAGGCTGCAAACCTCACTCAAAGAGAAGGACCCTGGAGTGAGTATTATAGCGAACATATCTTTAGAAGCGCACTTCAACCCAATAACTGCTGCAGCACATGCGCATCTGGCGAATCTAAGAACAGCTTTCGACATTTAATTAATGAGTCATTCACGACACTGCAGATCTAGCGAGTGTACAGAGAACCTTTACTGCACGTATAAGTTCTGTCAAGCACCTTAACTACTGGGAACGCTTGGAAGCACTTGACTTGTACTCGTTGGAACGCAGGAGAGAGAGATGTACCATAATCTACACTTAGAAAATCCTAGAAGGAATGGTCCCGAATCTGCACACAGAAATCACTCCTTACGAAAGTAAAAGACTGGGCAGGCGATGCAAAATACCCCCAATTAAAAGTAGGGGCGCCATTGGTACACTAAAATTATTATTATAATCAAAACAAAGCGCTAAGCCACAAGGACTATACAGCTGGTACACTAAGAGAAAACACCATAAGTGTCCGGGGTCCAAGACTGTTCAACAGCCTCCCATCAAGCATTAGGGGAATTACCAATAAGCCCCTGGCTGCCTTCAAGAGAGAGCTGGACAAATACATAAAGTCAGTGCCGGATCAGCCGGGCTGTGGCTCGTACGTTGGACTGCGTGCGGCCAGCAGTAACAGCCTGGTTGATCAGGCCCTCATTCACCGGGAGGCCTGGTCATGGACCGGGCCGCGGGGGCGTTGATCCTCGGAATAACCTCCAGGTAACCAGGTAACCGTGTAGGTCAGGCCCATACTGGAGTACGCAGCTCCATTATAGAACCCACACCTGGTGAAGCATGTCCAGAAATTGGAGAGTTTGCAGAGGTTTGCAACAAGACTAGTCCCGGAGCTAAGGGGCATGTCCTATGAGGAGAGGTTAAGAAATATTAACCTGATGACAGTGGAAAATACTAGGACGAAGGGAAGATATGATAACGGCATACCAAATATAGAGGAGAATTGACAAATTGAACAGGAAAATGTTTGAGAGATTACAAACAGGAACACGAGAGTACAGATGGAATTTGAAAACTCATAAGAGCCACAGGGATGTTAGGAAACATTTTTTCATCCTTAGATTAGTCAGCAATTGGAACGAACTGGAGAGTGAAATATTAGAGGCAGGATCAATACATAGCTTTAGAAAGAGGTACGATAAAACTCCAAGTCAGAAGTAAACCTATCATGTGGGGGTTCGAACACGTGGATAGGGTAAAGTAAATACTCACGTAGGCTGGAAGTACGTATATTACGGATAATGTGGGTAGCGCCCAAACAGCCGTGACCTGCCTCCTTGCTCACTCTCGTCAGACTAACTAACCCCAGTACCCATATGTGAGGGGGTGTTTGAAATACTGCTAGGTCAGCAACAATATGAATACAGTCAGTGACTCAGGCAGAGACGGTTGGTAGTGAGTCATCTACTGGTACACTGGTTACTGGTAACTGGTTACTACTACTGAGAAACCTAGCAGCGACCAGCGAAGAGGCGGGGCTAGGAGCTGAGATTCGACTCCTGCATCTACAATTAGGCGAGCAGTGCTCGTCCAGCTAATTTAAGAGCAGCCTTCTGGAATCTCAACAATGACTCAGGATCGTTTATACAACTTATGTCAGACCCATCTTGGAGTACGAAGCGCCAGCCTGGAGCCCACACCTGATAAAGCATGTTAAGCAACAGGAGATAATGCAGAGGTATACAACAAGGCTTGTTCCAGTATGAGTTATGAGTTGAGGTTAAATTAACTGAATTTGACGACATTAGAGGAAAGAATCTGGGAGGACAATCAGGAAGACGGAGAAACGGAGAATAGGGCAGTTAGGAGGTGAAAGTAGCATCAGTGCTGAGCTGTAACAGTAGGTATGACAGGTTCCATTAGGCAAGGAGGGAGTGAATCTGGCGGGGTCACGAGCTGGGAATCGACCACTGCAACCACAAATAGGTAAGTACAAATATATCAGCACGCACACGCACACGCATACACACGCACACGCACGCACACGCATACACACGCACACGCACCCACACACACACACCAGGAGCTCGGACTCGACCCCCGCAACCTCAACTAGGTGAGTACCAGATAAAACGTAAAGACAGAAAATCCTCTTCAGCGCTCACCCGACGCTTAAGAAAACACTCATTCAAAGAGACACCCGAAGATTAAAGTTATCCCTCCCCGAGGAACAACAACAATAGAAAACGGAACCAGTGGAAAGTGGAATAAAAGTGGAAAGTGGCGCTCTCTCCATGTTTCCTGTCCATCAACAATACTAATTGAAGGGACCCCTGAGAGCCCTTTGTGAAGGGCCCTCAAGGCCAGTTTTGACGGTTCGTGATGGGTAGAGAGAGGCTGGCGCCTAAGTGACGGGATTGACGGGGATTTTCCCGTCATTAGATGCACTAAAGGACCTAAGACAGGACTCTAGTTTCTCTCCTCAGGCCTACACCGTGTCTCTGTCCGTGATCCTCTCTATGTAATACCTGCTGGCATGTGGTTACCTGAGACACGGCAATCACTCCCACGTCACCTGAGATATGGCAATCACTCCCACGTCACCTGAGAAACGGCAATCACTGTCACGACAGATGGATAAAAAACTTATTCTGAAGAGGTTTTGGATTACCCCCACGCATCCCGTCTTCCTTCTCATTCTCTCTCTCTCTCTCTCTCTCTCTCTCTCTCTCTCTCTCTCTTAGTAATATATAATCGACTAACCTTGTCATATCTTCTTGTAATATTAAGGTAGATAGCAAACGACATCCCCCGCCCATCTGTCTGCTGAGTGAAAACATCAATTACGTTAAATCTTACAGATATCTTGGTGCAGACAAACCCTTCAATAAATCCATCACACCACAACTAAAGAAAAACATAGATATGCGTAAAGCTCTCAGGGCTGTTACTGACTGCAACCCTAACTGTGGTGTTAATGTGAGAATAGTGAGAAGGATACACACATATATCCTTACTTCTTTATCCTGCGTCTATGTTAATGCTAACTAAAGAGAACTTTCTCTGGCTCTTGGAGCTAATGCAAAACGAAGTCCTCAGAATTATTCTTCAGTCGTAAATCTACCGAGGCTCTTAATATGATGAGTAAGGAGCTTGGTGTTCCTAGTGTCAGTGATAGGATAATTGAGATTAACACTGTACTTGACACAAGAATGTTCAGAAATGAACCAGACACTGTCACTGTGAGTTTTACTATATGTCTAGTTGTAAATAAACGAAGTGTGAAAACATGAAATTCGATTTAGTTTCATAATCTGCACGAAGTATATCTCAGTATTTATTTAATATCACTTAACTGAACGCCTTCCCCAAGAATCACATCACTAGTAATCATCTCCATAAATCACTTGTAAAGGCAACTGCTTAAGAAAAAGGTTCTCTCTTAACTATTAGTAACAATGTATCACTGATGGATTTAAGCGGGAGTATATTTACGTTTTCCATCATGCACTACGTGAGGCAGCATTTTTTTTACTGTCCACGCTGGCTGTACAGATACATTCTACTGGCAGGGCTGCAGCTGCTCTTGTTGCCACTTTCCTAGATAAAAACTGAAGCAACCATGTTGAGTTAGGCCTAAGAATTAACACCTGGGTCCCTACCCTGCATTCTAAATTGTTTGCCATCCTAATGGCACTCAAGTTAACTTACGACACTGAGCTTGACTCCATAATTACTAATTCTGTCATGAGTGCAGACGCCTGACTAACATGCTCATTGGTGAAGCTGGGGATTGATATTAAAAAATCACAGAAAAGGAAATTCATTTGCAATTTATATTAATTTCGACACATACTGAATTAATCCTTAATAAATTTTATCCGTTGGATATATCTGTGTCAAACATTAAGGAATAATATTAGAACGGAAGTAAATAATGAATCAGGATTTTATAGGAATACAGATAGAAGCTTGAGTAGATCTAGAACAGGGATTCTTAACCAGGAAGTTGTTCCCTCCCTGGGGGGGATTTTATAGTTTTTCAGGAGGGACTGGGACCACTACTCAACAAAGTGTGATGTCCTATAGATTATCAACAATCTCTAGAGTTCTACTTTGTTTAAATTTAATCTATAACATTCATTAAATTTTACTGAATGTCACAGATTATATTAAAAGATAAATTAAAATATTTTCAATATTATATGCATATTATTTGGAATGAACGTTTTGAGTCAGACAATCTTGGCGAGAGGAATAACATTCTGACCAACGCTGAAGAGGATGAATGGGGCAAAAAACTTTGAGAATCATTGATCTAGAACTCTGATAATATAAACCTAAATAAGCATATTGTAGGAAGTAACTTGCAATATAAACAGACTGACTGATGTTATGGTGGCCAGGATTAGGCTTAGTTACAAATACTTTTGGTAGTTTGGCAGACACACAGATGATGATCAGACTAAATGCAGGTTTGTTGTCAGTCTTATGATTGCTCTAAGACACTTCGTGCTTGATTTTCCATTTATTGAGGAACATAGAGATAGTATAATAGCCTTTATATTATGTCAAGGTATCTTATTAATGCAAATAAGATACCAGACATATTAAGCAAATATCTATTGCAAGGAAATTTATTATAAGATATAAATTGTAGATATAAATTCAGATGCATTCCTGTTGAAATGGAGTGAGGGGTTGAATGAAACTTTGGAGGGGTTGAAGTGGTAACGAGTGAGGCTTGATAGTGATATGGTAGTGAGGTTGGGTAGTGATGAGGAGTGAGGTTGATAGTGATAACTGGGAGTGAGGTTGAAGTGATAATGGGGGAGGCTGAAGTGAAACTGAGGGGGTTGGAAGTGAAAAGGGTAGTGAGGTTTTAGGGGATAATTTAGGGGGCTTGGGTAGTGATAATTGGAAGAGGCATGATAGTGAAACTGGAGGGGCTTGAAAGGATAACTGGGGTGAGGCTTGATAGTGATAACTAGGGAGGGGTTGATAGTGATAAGTGGAGGAGGTTGGAAGTGAAACTGGGGGGAGGTTGGGAAATGATAACTAGTTGGGGGGCTTGGGTAGTGATAACTGGTTTGGGGGGCTTGGGTAGTGATAACTAGTATGGGCTTGGTAGTGATAATTGGTAGTGAGGCTTGGATAGTGATAATTGAGAGAGGCTTGGATAGTGATAACTGGTAGTGAGGCTTTTAAGGATAATTAGTGAGGTTTGATAGTATAAGTGGGTGAGGTTGGATAGTGATAATTGGGAGTGAGGTTGATAGGAAACTGGGAGGCTTTGGGAAATGATAACGGAGTGAGGTTTTGGGGTGAAATAGTAGGGGGTTTTATAGTGATAAGGGGAGGAGGTTTGGGTAGGGTAACTGGAGGGGGTTGAAGGATAACTGGAGTGAGGCTTTATATGAAACTAGTAGTGAGGCTTGATAGTGAAACTGGAGTGAGGCTTGGGTAGTGATAACAGAGGGGGGCTTTGGATAGTGATAACTGGGAGTGAGGTTTTTATAGTGATAACTGGTAGGAGGCTTTGGGAAAGGGTAACTAGTAGTGAGGCTTGAAGGATAATGGTAGGAGGCTTGGGAAATGATAACTGGAGGAGGCTTGATAGTGATAACGGTATAGGGTTTTAAGGGTAACTAGTGAGGCTTGGATAGTGATAACTGGTAGTGAGGCTTGGATAGTGATAACTGGTAGTGAGGCTTGGATAGTGATAAGTGGTAGTGAGGCTTGGATAGTGATAATTGGTAGTGAGGCTTGGATAGTGATAACTGGTAGTGAGGCTTGGATAGTGATAACTGGTAGTGAGGCTTGGATAGTGATAACTGGTAGTGAGGCTTGGATAGTGATAACTAGTAGGAGGCTTGGGAAATGATAAGGGGAGTGAGGTTGGGTATGATAACTGGTGTGGGCTTGAATGATAACAGTAGGAGGTTGGGTAGTGATAAGGGGGGGAGGCTTGGGAAAAAAAACTGGGGGAGGCTTGGGTATGATAATGTAGTGACTTGGGTAGTGATAATGGAGGAGGCTGGGAAATGAAATGGAGAGGCTTTGAAGTGATAACTAGTATGAGGTTGGGTAGTGATGTGGTAGTGAGGGTTGAAGGATAACTGGAGGAGGCTTATATGATAACTAGTGTGAGGCTTGGGAAGGGTATGGTGTGAGGTTGGAAGTGAAAGTGGGTTTAGGCTTTTTATAGGAAAGTGGGGGAGGTTGAAATGAAACGGTGGGGAGGCTTGGGAAATGATGTGGTGGAGGCTGATAGTGATAACAGAGTGAGGTTTTAAGTGAAAGGGGGAGGCTTGATAGTGATAAAGGGGGGAGGCTTGGGAAGGGTAACTGAGTGAGGCTTGGGAAGGGTATGGAGGGGGGTTGATATGAAACTAAAGGGGGTTTGGGTAGTGATAATGGTGAGGTTATAGTGATAATGGAGAGGGGTTGGAAATGATAAATGGAGGGGGCTTGATAGTAAAAAGGGTAGGAGGCTTGATAGTGATAATTGGGGAGGTTGGAAAAGGGAATTGGTATAGAGGCTTGGATAGTGATAACTGGTAGTGAGGCTTGGATAGTGATAACTGGTAGTGAGTCATGTAAGTGATAACTGGTAGTGAGGCTTGGATAGTGATAAGTGGTAGTGAGGCTTGGATAGTGATAACTGGTAGTGAGGCTTGGATAGTGATAAGTGGTAGTGAGGCTTGGATAGTGATAGGGGAGGCTTGGAAAGGGTAACTGGTATGAGGTTGGATAGTGAAAAGGGGAAAGGGGGTTGGATAGTGATAATTGGTAGTGAGGCTTGGATAGTGATAATTGGTATAGAGGCATGGATAGTGATAACTGGTAGTGAGGCTTGGATAGTGATAACTGGTAGTGAGGCTTGGATAGTGATAAGTGATAGTGAGGCTTGGATAGTGAAAAGTGAAGGGGGTTTTATAGTGAAAAGTGATATTGAGGTTGATAGAAAAGGATATGAGGCTTGGGAAATGAAAAGGGTAGGGGGCTTGGATAGGGTAAAGGGGGCTTAAGTGATAAGGTTTTAGGTTGATAGGGTAATTGGGAGGGGTTTGATAGGGTAAGTGATAGTGAGGCTTGGATAGTGATAACTGGGAAAAGGCTTGAATGATAACTGGAGTGACTTGAAGTGATAACTGGTAGTGAGGCTTGGATAGTGATAAGGGTAGGAGGCGATAGTGAAAAGGGGGTTTGAAAGGAAATTTGGGATGAGGCTTAGAAGTGATAAGAAGTGAGGCTTGGATAGTGATAACTGGCTGTGAGGCTTGGGAAGGGTAATTGCACAGGCTTGAAGGGAAAAGGGGTTAGGGTTTTTGGTAGTGATAACTGGTGGGGGTTGGGGTGATAATTGGTGAGGCTTGATAGTGAAATTTAGGGGGCTTGGGTAGGAAATTGGTTTAGGCCGAAGGGTAACTTGAGGCTGATAGGATAACTGGAGGAGGCTTAGAAGTGATAACTGGTAGGGGGCTTTACAGTGATAATAGGGGTTGAATGGGGGGTTGATAGTGGTAATTGGAGGAGGTTTTTTATAGTGATAATTGGTGAAGCATGGTAGGGTAACTGGTGTGAGGCTTTAAGGGTAATTGAGGGGGCTTGGTGAAATTGGAGGGGGCTTGGGAAAGGGTAATTGGGGGTAGGCCGGTAGTGAAACTTTATTGAGGCTTGATAGTAAACTCGGGGGTTGATGGGGGATAATCAGTGACGCTTGAATAGTGATAATTTGTAGTGAGGCATGGATAGTGATAATTGGTAGTGAGGCATGGAAGGATAAAAGGGGGAGGCTTGGGAAGGGTAATTGGAGGGGGTTTAATAGTGATAATTGAAAGGTAGGCCTGGATAGTGATAACTGAGGAGGCTTGGGGAAATGAAATGGTAGGGGGCTTGGGAAAATAATGGTGAGGCTTGATAGTGATTGGGTAGTGAGGCTTGGATAGTGATAATGGGATGAGGCTTGGGGGATAAGTGATATGAGTTTGGGGTAGTGATAACTGGGGAGGTTGGAAGGAAATGATAGTGAGGGGTTTGGGGGAGGACAACTCAGTGATTATATGATGGTGAGGGAGACATGATTAATAAGGTGATGGAGGCAGGGATGATTAATAGGGAGGTGGGGAGGCAGGTTTGGGGGGTGACGGGGGTAGGGGAGTGGAATATGATGCCCCAGAGCACGTTTTTAAGATCAAATCAAATTTTTTTGCTAAAACATGGGGAAAAAAAGAATAAAGAAAGAAGATTTATTTTTCGGCCCACACACACACACACACACACACACAAAAACCCCCAAAAAAACACACACACACACACACACACACACACACACAACCCAAAAGACACAAAAAAAGCCGTGTCTATCGACAAGGACTTTACAACATTAACAGACACAAGAAAACAAATCCAGTGTTGATCTTTACCAGCTGTAAGCCAGGAAACCAGAGCCATCTAATAATGGTAGACAGCCCTACACGACGCTCAACCGTTCTGGGATTATCACCGTCACTAGTTAACCGTATGTGATTCAGGAGAGAAAGAAATGCAGGCTATACTGTGTGTGTTGCCTCGTGAGCAACTGTTTCTCTCAGCTGCACAGGAAGTGTTGCTTGATCCCAATACTGAACTTCCAAGATCAATTGATCCTGTTATATATATATATATATATATATATATATATATATATATATATATATATATATATATATATATATATATATATATATATATATATATATATAAATTTTTATATATATATATATATATATATAATTATATATTAATAGTTATATATATATATAATAAAATTATATATATATAATGTTATATATATATATATATATATATATATATATATTATATATATATATATATATATATATAATTTTATATATATATAATATATATATATATATATATAATATATATATATATATATATAACAGGAATCTTTACCCCCCTTTAACTTTTGGGCACACTTCACAGAAAACCCCCATGCATATATAATATAATACATTAGGTTTTTCCTTTCAAAAGCCTTGTTCTTTTTTTTTTCTTTTATTGTCCATGGGGGGGTGGAAAAAAATCTTTTTCCGTAAGTGTGTCAAGGAGGGATAAAATGCCGGAATGGGGGAAAAACCCCTTTTCCTGTAACAATTCAAAAAGAGAAAAGAAAAATTTTTAAAAATGGGGGTTTAAAAGTTGGGGGAAAGGGGGGATACAAGAAACAGATGATTGTAGTTATGAATGAAAGAAGTTGGATGTCCCTAAGCGAAACAAAGCTGAAGGGGGAGAGAGTTTGGGGGGGGAAAAATGGGGTTTAAAACTGGAGATCTGAGAGAGTTAGAGCAAAGGGGAGCAGGGAATGTTAAATGATAGTTTGGGAAAGGGGAAAGAGAAAGAATTTTAAATTAAGAATTATGGATTGAAAGGTTGGGTGGGAAGTGTCAAAAGGGGTATGCACCTGGGGAAAAAGGAATGCAGAGGAGAGAGAGGATTTTTGGGGGATGTTAAGGAATGTATAGGAGCCTTTTAACCAAGTGAGAGAGTAATTGTAGGGGGCTTGAATGAAAGTAGGAGAAACTTTTGGGGGGTGGGAGGGAAATTTTGGGGGGGTTAAATGAAATTGGGAGCCCTTTTATTGAACTTTTTAAGAAAGGTTTAAAGGTAATATATTTTGAAAAAAGATAAAAAGTATCAGATATGATGAAAGGGGAAAGACAGAGTTTGTTGATTTGTTGAGAAAAAGACTGTTGAGTAGACTTCAGGATGTACATGTTTAAGAGGGGGACAGATAATTTAAACACTTTTTAGTTGTAGACATGAGAGTAAAAGGTAGATGGGAAAAAGGGGAAAGAAGACGGGGAAGAGGAAGGTTTTTAAACCAAAAAAGGGGGAAATTTGGTAAGATATAAACAGCTATTGAGGATAGAGGCCAATGAGAGATAGGGAATGGGGGCAAGAGGTATGGGGGAGGTTTTAAAAGGTTTTGAGGTTCAGAAAGTGGTTACAGGAAGGGGGGAGGAAGAGGAGGATTGGTGGAATGAATGAAAGAGAGAAAGAGAAAAATTTGATATGAGAAGTTTTTTCAAAAAGAAGTGATGAAGGAGGGAAAAAGTATAGGGGAAAAAAAAGAGGTTAAGAGAGGGGGGAAAAATGTAAAAGAGAGAAAGAGAGGAGAGACAAAAAATTTTTTTGAAAAAAAGAAAAAATTTTTGGGGGAGATTAAAAGTTAAGAAAGCCTGAGAACAAATGAGTTAAATAAAAAGGAGAGGGGAGTTATTAATGGAGAGTTGTATTAAAAATGGAAGGAATATTTTTTAGGAATTGAAAAGTTGATGAAGAAGGGGAAATGGATTTTATAGGGCAAGGAGGAATAACATCTGTAGGAGTGAGGAGCCCTTTGGGGTGTGGGGGGAAATTGTGAGGCAAAGGGAAATGAAAGGGGGGAAGGCAGCCGGGGTTGATGGGGAAAAAATAAAAAGTTTAAAAACAGGTGGGGATATAGTTTTGGAGTGGTTGGTAATTATTTAAAAATGTTTGGGAAAAGGGTAATTAGGGGTTGGGAGAGCACAAGTTCCTTTTTTTTAAACAAAGGGGGAAAAAAGAGTGCAAAAATTTAGGGGATAAGTCTGTTGAGGATGGTAAAAATGTATGGTAGAGTTATAATTGGAAAAGATAAGACGGAGAATAGGGGGGCAGATGAACAAGGAGGGTTTAGGAAAAAGGGTGTGGACCCGGTGTTTTCAGGAAACATATAAGGGAAAGTATTTAGATAATAAAGGGTGGCATTTATGGAGGAAAAGGGATGACAGGGGGGGATAGGGGGAAAGTGGCGATGTTAAAAATGTAGGGTGAAGGTTACTGAAAGCAGGAAGAGTTTTAGAGGAAGGAGGTCAAGGAGTAGTAGGGGAAAAAGGGAAATTTTTTTCCCCGTAAAAAAGGCCTTGAAAGGGGTTTGGGTGTCCCGGGGTTTTTTAAATATTTATAGATGGGGAAAGAAGTAAATGCGAGGGGCTTGCAAAGGGTGGTTGATAAAGAATCCCCACGGGGGGTTGTCACAGCTGCTCTTGTGATGACACTGTGCCTTGGGAGATTCTAAGAGAAGTTAAGATTGGTGGTGAACCTAGGGGGTGCAAAAGAAGAAAATTAAAAAACAGGGAAAAAAATAAGGAGAGGATAACAAAAGATTAGGGGGGAAAAGATTGAATATCGATTGGAGGGAGAGAGGAGGGGGGGTGAACGTATTCAGATATTTGGGAGTGACGTGTAGGGGGTGGGTCAGAAAGATGAGGTGAATCATAGAATTGATGAGGGGGAAAAAAAATGGTGATTTGGGGGTCTGTGGAGAAAAGAACTTTTCCTGAGGCAAAAGGGGAATTATGAGAGAAGTTTTTCCAACGCCTTATATTGGGGGAAGGGGGGTGATGAATGTTGCAGCGAGGAGAAGGGGAGGCAGGGGGATGTCAGTCTGAGGGCAATTTTTGGGAAATAAGGAGAATTGTAGTTTGGGAAATTAGAGGAGGTGGGATTACCAAAACGTTGTCCAGAGGGCTGAGGAAGGTTGTTGAGGTGGGTTGGACATGTGAGAGAATGGAGCAAACAGAAGACCAAGAGTGTAATTTTGTGGGGAAGGGGGGAGGGGTTTGGGCCAGAAGGGTTGGAGGGGGGGGGTGGAGGTTTTGTGTGGAGGGGGGTTGGGCCCAGCAGGCAGGTGAGCGTGTTTGATAGGGGGAAGGAGACAAATGGTTTTTTAAACTGTGTGTGTGTGTGTGTGTGTGTGTGTGTGTGTGTGTGTGTGTGTGTGTGTGTGTGTGTGTGTGTGTGTGTGTGTGTAAATGTCGTGCCGAATATGTAAAATTGGTCAGTTAACAAGAACTCATTTAAAATTAGATCCTTTCTGAAATTTTCTCTTATACGTTTAAAGATATATTTTTTCATTAATGTTAATGTAATTTTTTTTTAATTTTGCACCAAAAGAATCTTAGAAAACTTACCTAACCTTATTATAACAAGAACAATTTATTTTAGCCTAACCCAACTAAATATATTTTAGATTTGTTTACAGTAATTTAATACTAAACAAACACAGTGAAACATATTTTTTTCGTTAGGTTCAGAATGATTTTGGCGAAATTATTGCATACACAAATTTTCACTTGTCCTATATGGCAAGATGAGCGTTGCTATTTAAGCCAAGATGGCAAGTTCTGCCTATTCGGCACGATATATATATATATATATATATATATATATATATATATATATATATATATATATATATATATATATATATATATATATATATATATATATATATATATATATATATATATATATATATATATATATATATATATATATATATATATATAAATTCAAATCAGCAGTTTCATAAAATATTCAAGTGCATAAATATAATAGTCTTCATAAGGGCCATTGTTTATTAAACAAGTACTGCTTAAGAACTTTTAAGTGTGAGTTATGTACATTGGCTGCACTTTACACTCTCATCCCTTATTACGTAAATGTTTTCCATGTTGAATATATATATATATATATATATATATATATATATATATATATATATATATATATATATATATATATATATATATATATATAAGATGAAGTGAGAAAGTTTGAATTACTATGCCAGCGCCATAACACAGTACATCACAGACGTAAGGTTTGACAACCACACTCCTGGTAAGGTAAAATATACACTGATGGACATGTATGTTCTCTAGTATTACCTCTCAGAGAGAAGTCGTTGAGGCGTCGCTTAATTTAGAGCAGTGGTTGTGAACAAGTTGTCAGTGAAGGCAGCCTGATCTCACATTATGTTATTACCAGAGTATTCTTAAGGAAACACAGGATATCTATGAAGTCAAATACGCAACAAAAATGAATTCAGAGAGAAGTGAAGCAGACTGCCACAAGTGGTTAGATATTTAAAAAAATTTACTTCTTGCACTCATTGTGGAGAAATTTATCTCCATCATTATTCTAGTATGTTGTTCATAATTTAAAATCCTTAATGCAACAGTCTTCCACGTTCACCCTTCATCTTTACTTGTGTCTATATTTTTATATGAGATCATAAAGCCTGGTCATAAACCGGGTCTTGGGGGCATTGACCCCCGGAACACCCTCCAGGTATCAAGGGCCAACGTGGGGGCTACGCCCCCTCTCTCTAAGTTCCCACACTGGCGGTGCATGTGGAGGATCAAGTCATGATCTCTCCCTCTTTCCATTACCACTGATGAACAAAGTTCAAATACTTAATTTCAGTCTAGAGGTTAACAGATTTTTGTTGTATCTCGGCTCATTGCAGAATCAGTCCTCCTCTCTTACGTATATTAACGCCCCAACTCTACCACCTGATGCTACCCACAACAGTGAAGTAACGCCCAGCTACCTACGTACTGCTGGGTGAACATGGCCAGCAGGTGTAAGGAGACTTGCCAATATTTCTCGCCATGTAGAAATAACTTATGTCGCGGCAGCAGCTGAAAATATCTCCATATATTACCCACTTTGATTTCCAAATTCTTAACCCCCTTCCCCCCCTCTCTCTCTCTCTCTTTCTCTCTCTCTCTCTCTCTCTCTCTCTCTCTCTCTCTCTCTCTCTCTCCCTCTGTCTCTGACAGGCCACGAAGATGACAAAGGTACTGGGACTAGGTAAGTCTGGCTGCGGGTGTAGTGTTTCTGTCTCGTAATTAGTGTAGGAAGGTTAGATTCTTCACCAATACTTAGGTTGAATACTGGTTTTATTGCTTTTTATGGCACCAAGTTTTGTTCTGTTGCTTCTGGCACTAAGCCTTGTTTCTGACACTCCTCCTTGATCTTCACACTGCTTCTGGTACTGCGCCTTAATCTTCACTGTTTCTGTCACTGTCTTGTTTCTGGCACTGTCTTGTTTCTGGCACTGAGCCTTGTTTCTGACACTCCTCCTTGATCTTCGCACTGCTTCTGTTACTGCGCCTTAATCTTCACTGTTTCTGGCACTGTCTTGTTTCTGTCACAGAGCCTTGTTTCTGGCACTGTCTTGTTTCTGGCACTGAGCCTTGTTTCTGACACTCCTCCTTGATCTTCGCACTGCTTCTGGTACTGCGCCTTAATCTTCACTGTTTCTGGCACTGTCTTGTTTCTGGCACTGTCTTGTTTCTGGCAATGAGCCTTGTTTCTGGCACTGTCTTGTTTCTGGCATTGAGCCTTGTTTCTGGCACTGTCTTGTTTCTGGCACTGAGCCTTGTTTCTGGCACTTAGCCTTGTTTCTGGCACTGAGCCTTGTTTCTGGCACTGAGCCTTGTTTCTGGCACTGCGCCTTGTTTCTGGCACTGAGCCTTGTTTCTGACACTGCTCCTTGTTTCTGGCACTGAGCCTTGTTTCTGGCACTGTCTTGTTTCTGGCACTGAGCCTTGTTTCTGGCACTGCGCCTTGTTTCTGGCACTGAGCCTTGTTTCTGGCACTGAGCCTTGTTTCTGGCACTGAGCCTTGTTTCTGGCACTGCGCTTTGTTTCTGGCACTGAGCCTTGTTTCTGGCACTGTCTTGTTTCTGGCACTGAGCCTTGTTTCTGGCACTGTCTTGTTTCTGGCACTGTCTTGTTTCTGGCACTGAGCCTTGTTTCTGGCACTGTCTTGTTTCTGGCACTGAGCCTTGTTTCTGGCACTGTCTTGTTTCTGGCACTGAGCCTTGTTTCTGGCACTGTCTTGTTTCTGGCACTGAGCCTTGTTTCTGGCACTGAGCCTTGTTTCTGACACTGCGCCTTGTTTCTGGCACTGAGCCTTGTTTCTGGCACTGTCTTGTTTCTGGCACTGAGCCTTGTTTCTGGCACTGTCTTGTTTCTGGCACTGTCTTGTTTCTGGCACTGAGCCTTGTTTCTGGCACTGAGCCTTGTTTCTGACACTGCGCCTTGTTTCTGACACTGAGCCTTGTTTCTGGCACTGTCTTGTTTCTGGCACTGTCTTGTTTCTGGCACTGAGCCTTGTTTCTGGCACTGTCTTGTTTCTGGCACTGAGCCTTGTTTCTGGCACTGTCTTGTTTCTGGCACTGAGCCTTGTTTCTGGCACTGTCTTGTTTCTGGCACTGAGCCTTGTTTCTGGCACTGTCTTGATTCTGGGACTGTCTTGTTTCTGGCAGAGCCTTGTTTCTGGCACTGTCTTGTTTCTGGCACTGTCTTGTTTCTGGCACTGTCTTGTTTCTGGCACTGTCTTGTTTCTGGCACTGTCTTGTTTCTGGCACTGAGCCTTGTTTCTGGTACTGAGCCTTGTTTCTAGCACTGTCTTGTTTCTGGCACTGTCTTGTTTCTGGCAATGAGCCTTGTTTCTGGCACTGAGCCTTGTTTCTGGCACTGTCTTGTTTCTGGCACTGTCTTGTTTCTGGCACTGTCTTGTTTCTGGCACTGTCTTGTTTCTGGCACTGAGCCTTGTTTCTGGCACTGAGCCTTGTTTCTGGCACTGAGTCTTGTTTCTGGCACTGCGCCTTCTGAATTACATTTTTTTTTTTGTTTCTTGTGTGTGTGAATCTTTTTCATTTTTAGTCTTAATATTTTTCTCTTATTCTTGTTTATTAACAACTTCGAATGGGATTTGGAGCAACTCTGTTTTATAATTATTTTTTGCTGAAATTTTCATATTGTTTTTTTCTGCTTCTCTCCTGGTCACAGTGAAGATGCTTCTTGACTTTATATTTATATATATATATTTTTGGAGATGGGTTCCTGCTGTACGTTTTCCCAATATCTCTCCTTTTTTCTTTAACCTTCCTTTATCTCCATTGATGTTTCTTGCTTGTTTGTCTCTGGGGTCATGATGGATCTTTTTGTCGCTTCCCAACACAGTTTTGTGATGTGCTCCATCATTTCTTGCGAGGTTTTTAGCGAGTTCTTCCTCACATTTTGTTGCACTCGGGATACTTTTCACTCCCTCACTGCTGTCAGTGTCTGCTGGCTTCTTGAGGCCATTAATCTTCTTCTGTAATACAGTCTGCGATTACATGATATCTAGTCACATACGCAGTGTTGTGTGTAGGCTTGGGGGTCGTGTGCTGGTGATTTGCACACCTTGATACTCGTGTTGCTCTCTTAGGGTTCTTGATAGTTGTGCTGCTCTCTTAGGGATCTTGATACTTGTGCTGCTCTCTTAGAGTTTTGTGTAGTGATGTGAATGTGATATGATCATACAACATTTGGTGGTTGGTTTCCTGGCAATTGTTACACAGGTTGAAAAAACTCTTTATCGGGTAATACTTCAGTTATGACTACCACTCCACTTCTACCATTGTCTCCCTTCACCCTTCACTCCCCTTTCTCTCTTGTGCCACGAATCTCCCTACTTTTTACTGCTACTTTTAATTCTACACCTATTACCACTACCAGCCTTTCCACTACCACTGCTTCTTTTTCTTCCTTTCTTGGTCCCGTCCCTGTCCCCCTCGCCTATAAATACTGGCTCCCTCACTCTTTTCTGTTAGTGTGACTTTGTATATGGTCCAAGTCGGACCGAAACGTCGTTGTAAGCTCTTCTCTTCTATGTGCGGGTTATTTGTGTATTGTTCCTAAATTTGGTACAGGAGTTCATAAACTCGCTATCAGGAATTACATTAGTGAGATGTAATATCATGGCTATTCCTTTTTATGTAGATTATAAATATTTTTGTACAAGATAGAAGCTGAGGACCAAGTCCTAAATCTACACACTAATATAACAATGTATTGGAGTGAGAGAGAGGGTAGAAAATGCAAAATAAACTTAGGGAGAAACAGGGGCGCCGTGGGCACAAAAAGAGAACAATGTATCACTTTCCATAGGCTCGGACTGATTGCGATCTTACCAGAAGATATAAGAAATATTGCTGGAACAAGCTTAAAAGTCTTCAAGCGGAAAATCAAGAAACATCCCCGCCAAGTACCGGATCACCCAGGATGTGATGGATATGTGGGCCAGCGGGTTGCTAGCAGCAAGAGCCTGGTTGACCAAGGAAGCATTAGACACGCCTGACGTAACAGGACTGGGGAGGGGGAGGGTTGAGAGAACATCTCGAAACCCGTCAAAGGTTCAGTATATCAAAGATCATGAAAATAGGGGATGGAGACGATCAAACACAGAATACAGCCAGAGAAGCGAGAAACTACAAATACCTCCCAAGGATAAAGGTCTTGGATCCAACATCACTCCCAACATATCACCAAAGGTGAACATAAATCACATAAAATCTACAGCTTTAACGATATTAGCTAATCTCAGACCTGCCTTCAGAAACCTCAAAAAGGAATCTTTTAGGACTCTACACAACATACATCAGGCCTGTTATGAAGCATGCAACACCAGCATGGAACCCCCACCTGGACAAACATACACGAAAAATCGAAAATTTCCAGAAAATCGAAACTAGGCTAATCGCAGAGCTGAGGGAATTGAGTTATAAGAAGAGACTGAAAGAAATGAACCTAACGACGTTCGAAGACATAAGAACTATGAGACATGATTAGTATACAAGGAGCATATCACCTGAGGCGCACATCGACCGAGTAATTTCGGCAGCAAATGCGCACCTGGCAAACCTACGATTAGTTTTAAGGAATATCAATAAGGAATCATTCATGATACTTTATTTGACATATGTCAGACCCATACTGGAGTATGGAGCACCAATGTAGCACCACAACTGATCAAGCACATCAAGAAACTGGAGAAAGTACAGAGGTTTGCATCAAGACTGCTCCCAGAGCTTGCGGGGCAAGACCTATGGCAAGGCTAACTTACATTATAGGACATAAAGACCACTGGTGATGTGATACGCAGTACTAAAAACTGAGAGGAAATGACAGGGTGGGCAGGGATAGACTGTTTGAGAGGCGGACAACGGGAATACAAGGGCAGAGCTTGAAGGTGAAAATACAAATGAATCACAGGTATGTGAGAATTTTTTTTTACCCTCAGTGATTAGGAAATGGAACGACTCAAACTGTGAAGTGGTAGAGGAGGCAAGATTCATACACAGCTGCAAAAATATGTATGAGAGAGTTCACGTAGCCAGGAGTGAGTAGCTGCCACTTGAGAGGTGGGGCCAGGAGGAAAGAATTATTCACTGCAATCATGTATAGGTGAATACACACATACACTCAGGAGCTGAGACTCGACCCCTGCAGCCACAAGTAGGTGAGTAAATAGGGGAATACACACACACACACACACACACACACACACACACACACACACACACACACACACACACACACACACACACATACACATACACACACACACACACATACACACACACACAAACCATACCACGGGCGGGATTGAACCCGCGGTCAGGTCTCAAAACTCCAGACCGTCGCGTTAGCCACTAGACCAGCTAGCCACAATAAGATTCATCCAACTAGGTATATTTCTACACCATAGGAAGGTTAGCATAGGCACCACTGTGACCACAGATGCAAGTTTTTACAGACGAATCTCCAGCTAGCGCGGCCGTGACGAACTCTAGCTCAAGTCCCCTCAATGCCGTCAACATGACTCACGAAATCGTAATGACGACGGCATTGAGGGGACTTGAGCTAGAGTTCGTCACGGCCACGCTAGCTGGAGATTCGTCTGTAAAAACTTGCATCTGTGGTCACAGTGGTGCCTATGCTAACCTTCCTATGGTGTAGAAATATACCTAGTTGGACGAATCTTATTGTGGCTAGCTTGTCTAGTGGCTAACGTGACGGTCTAGAGTTTTGAGGCTCTCTGATCGCGGGTTCAATCCCGCCCGTGGTATGGTTTGTTTGTAATCGTGTCATCACGATTTCGTGAGTCACACACACACACACACACACACACACACACACACACACACACACACACACACACACACACACACACAGACACACACACCTGCTGCATATGACACACAAGTATTCTCCAAGTGATAACACCTCACTGGAGATAATAGCCGGGCTAAGCACCTACATAGGGTGTTTTAACGACCAGAGGAACAAGCTTACCACCACTAAGTCTGTCTCTGTTTACGAGACATCGAGACGTTGATTCCTGCAACATTTCACGCCCTGTCACCCTGGCATCTCTCATGCTCACTTTACAGCTGCTGTTACACAAACGTTGCCACTATTGTATCCCATCTATGCCCCTCGCATATATTTAGCGTTGCGTGTTCCCATCAACCCTTCAGTAAAAAACTGAACGACATACTGATTTACATTTACTGTGTTCCTGGTGAATCTGATGATGTAATCAATCAGGTCTCGAAAAAGTACTTTCCTAGGCTGTCGTCTGAAGTTTGAGTCTCTGCCCAGACTGTCTTGACGCGCACCACTCAGGAATGTTGACTGATATAATTCTTCTGGCGTTAATGAGGTATGTTGTGTGGCTTCACTACATCTTTCGCATTTCCATTAACAAGTGTCAAGACGACTCATATTTATCACTAAATATTCTGTCAAAGACGAATGCATTGTATAATATTTATTACTATATATGCATACATTCACAAATACGGGAAGTGGAATATTTAGATAGCTTCAGCAAGAAATTCAAATATTTTTCCTCGAAGCCTTATCTACTTCCCCGAGGCCACGGCTTCCATAATTTGTACTAGAGGTGGACCCCATATTATATATATATATATATATATATATATATATATATATATATATATATATATATATATATATATATATATATATATATATATAGTGTGTGTGTTTGTGTGTGCAATAACATCACAGTTAACAGGTGATATCAAAATATGCAGAACAACCACTCTGAAAAAATAGTGAAATTCCAAGCGCTTTCGTGATTTCTCACATTATCAAGGAACTATATCAACTGTATCATATAGTTCCTTGATAATGTGAGAAGTCACGAAAGCACTTGGAATTTCACTATTTTCACACACACACACACACACACACACAATATATATATATATATATATATATATATATATATATATATATATATATATATATATATATATATATATATATATATAAGGAGGGGTTTGGGATATTGGCAGTGTGGAGGGATATGTTGTGTATCTTTATACGTATATGCTTCTAAACTGTTGTATTCTGAGCACCTCTGCAAAAGCAGTGATAATGTGTGAGTGTGGTGAAAGTGTTGAATGATGATGAAAGTATTTTCTTTTTGGGGATTTTATTTCTTTTTTGGGTCACCCTGCCTCGGTGGGAGACGACCAACTTGTTGAAAATATATATATATATATATATATATATATATATATATATATATATATATATATATATATATATATATATATATATACGTATATGAAGAAATCACAAAACGCGTGATTGCAAATATGAAAAAATACCATGGTGAAATAGGAAATAAAACCTGAGCGCTTTCATGTGATAAGACAAATATCTTCAGAGGAATGTGTGCAAACACACAGGCCTCAGGTTTGATTTTCAATATATACAGTGCGGTGCCAAAGAGAAATAGTGTTATGGGTCGTGTCTAACGTAGGCCAGTACGAACATTACATTCATATATTCTGTATTATTACCCATATTATTTTCTTCGTGGAGGAGCGCTAAACCCGTAAAGGCCATACAGCACCGCTTTGTGGTAAGATATCCAAAGCTCGGTTGACAACGCTTTCGCCTCACACACTGAATGTCCGTGGTTCAGTCCTCGGCACGGGAGGAAACACTGGGCATGTTTCCTTATACCTGCTGTTCCTGTTCACCTAGCAGCAAGTAGGTGCCCGGGTATTAGTCTAGTGTGGGTCGCATCCTGGGGGACAAGAATGAAAGACCCTAATGGATATAAAACAGTCCTCGATGACGCACTGATTTTCCAGGGTTATCCTGAGTGACTAACCCGTCGGGTTAAAATTCCGAACAAATCTTATCTTAACGTCATTAAAGGCTGTGCTTAACCGCACTGTCAGTAACACAGTATTGCCAAGTCTATCTTGTACGAAGATGTGTTCATTTTTAAATATGGAGAAACGTTGATATATTTAAGAAAATGTCAACTGCGCGGCTAGTTCCTCGTGCACACTATGTGTATCCTGTGAAGGGTAGAACAAGATTATAATGATATACAAACAACCAAAATGATATACAAAAGCCTATATTGATATACAAAAAAAAAAGCCTGAAAACTAGACCCTGAAAGAATTAACAAGAGACCACCTGAGTGAGTACTTAACCTGTTCCAAACTATGACTTTTTGTATTTTCTGGCTTCTTATTTTCATTCATAAGATAGTTAAAACAGTACATAAACTAAATTATTCGTCTCTATATTAACAGGTGGATAGCACTGGAAGAAAAACAGAATGCAGATCTAACATACACAAACTATGCAAAAGGTTCTGAGAAGTGCTATCATGGCGTAATAGCACACAAAATACGTGCTAAAGGAATAACTGGGAAAGTGGGGAGATGGATCTTCAACTTTCTAACCAATTAAACACAAAGAGTAGTGGTCAACAGAGTTAAATTTGAAGCTGCGAATACTGTACCACAAGGTACAGTATTCGCCCCCATCCTGTTCCTCATCCTCATATCAGACACAGACAGAGATGTGTCATCCTTTGCAGACAATACTAGGATCTGCATGAGACTGTCATCTATTGAGGACACGGTTAATCTCCAAGAAGATATAAACCAAGTTTTCCAATGGGCAACGGAAAACAATATGATGTTCAATGAAGAGAAATTCCAACTACTCTATTATGGAAAACTGGAGGAGATAATAACTAGAACAGAGTATACTACAATCTCTGATCATACAACAGACCAGGAAAATAATGTGAGGGACCTGGGAGTGGTAATGTCTGAGGATCTCACTTTCAAGGATCACAACAGTGAAACGATCACA